>NC_090411.1:32819638-32952752 GCF_036365525.1 Heterodontus francisci | reverse complement strand
TGGGAAAGAGGAGTGTGTGGGGGGGGGAAAGAGGAGTGTGTGGGGGGGGGGAAAGAGGAGTGTGTGGGGGGGGGAAAGAGGAGTGTGTGGGGGGGGGGAAAGAGGGAGTGTGGGGGGGGAAAGAGGAGTGTGGGGGGGGGAAGAGGAGTGTGGGGGGGGAAGAGGAGTGTGGGGGGGGGGGAAGAGGAGTGTGGGGGGGGGGAAAGAGGAGTGTGGGGGGGGGGAAAGAGGAGTGTGGGGGGGGGGAAAGAGGAGTGTGGGGGGGGGGAAAGAGGAGTGTGGGGGGGGGGAAAGAGGAGTGTGGGGGGGGGGAAAGAGGAGTGTGGGGGGGGGGAAAGAGGAGTGTGGGGGGGGGGGAAAGAGGAGTGTGGGGGGGGGGAAAGAGGAGTGTGTGGGGGGGGGAAAGAGGAGTGTGTGGGGGGGGAAAGAGGAGTGTGTGGGGGGGGGAAGAGGAGTGTGTGGGGGGGGAAAGAGGAGTGTGTGGGGGGGGGAAAGAGGAGTGTGTGGGGGGGGGAAAGAGGAGGTGTGGGGGGGGGGAAAGAGAGTGTGGGGGGGGGAAAGAGGAGTGGGGGGGGAAAGAGGAGTGGGGGGGGGGAAAGAGAGGGGGGGGAAAGAGGAGTGGGGGGGGGAAAGAGGAGTGGGGGGGGGAAAAGAGGAATGTGGGGGGGGGGAAAGAGGAATGTGGGGGGGGAAAGAGGGGGGGGGGGAAAGAGGAAGTGGGGGGGGGGAAAGAGGAATGTGGGGGGGGGAAGTGGAGGAATGTGGGGGGGGGGAAGTGGAGGAGTGGGAGGGGGGGGGAAGTGGAGGAGTGGGAGGGGGGGGGGAAGTGGAGGAGTGGGAGGGGGGGGGAAGTGGTGGAGTGGGGGGGGGGGGAAGTGGTGGAGTGGGGGGGGGGGGAGTGGAGGAGTGGGGGGGGAGAAGTGGAGGAGTGGGGGTGGGGGAAGTGGAGGAGTGGTGGGGGGGGGTGGGGGAAGTGGAGGAGTGGGGGGGGTGGGGGAAGTGGAGGAGTGGGGGGGGGTGGGGGAAGTGGAGGAGTGGGGGGGGTTGGGGGAAGTGGAGGAGTGGGGGGGGGTGGGGGAAGTGGAGGAGTGGGGGGGGTGGGGGAAGTGGAGGAGTGGGGGGGGTGGGGGAAGTGGAGGAGTGGGGGGGGGAGGAGTGGGGGGGTGGGGGAAGTGGAGGAGTGGGGGGGGGAGTGGAGGAGTGGGGGGAGGGGGAAGTGGAGGAGTGGGGGGAGGGGGAAGTGGAGGAGTAGGGGATGAGGGGGAAGTGGAGGAGTAGGGGATGAGTGGAGGGAGGAGTAGGGGATGAGTGGAGGGAGGAGGTTGAGGGGAGGGGAGGTGGAAGAAGGGGGAGGGGAGGGGAGGTGGAAGAAGGGGGAGGGGAGGTGGAGGGATGAGGGGAGGGGAGGTGGAAGAAGGGGGTGGGGAGGTGGAGGATGAGGGGAGGTGGAGGGAGGGGAGGGAGGTGGAAGAAGGGGGAGGGGAGGGGAGGGGGTGGAAGAAGGGGGGAGGGGAGGGGAGGGGGTGGAAGAAGGGGGAGGTGGAAGAAGGGGGAGGGGAGGGGGAGATGGAAGAAGGGGGAGGTGGAAGAAGGGGGAGGGGAGGGGGGAGATGGAAGAAGGGGGAGGGGGAGGTGGAAGAAGGGGGAGGGGGAGGTGGAAGAAGGGGGAGGGGAGGGGAGGGGATGGTGGAAGAAGGGGGAGGGGAGGGGATGGTGGAAGATGGGGGAGGGGAGGGGAGGGGATGGTGGAAGAAGGGGGAGGGGAGGGGAGGGGATGGTGGAAGAAGGGGGGGGGAGGGGATGGTGGAAGATGGGGTGGGGGAGGGGAGGGGTTGGTGGTTGAAGGGGGAGGTGGAAGAAGGGGGAGGGGAGGGGAGGTGGAAGAGGGGGTGGGGAGGGTGGAATTAGGGGGTGGGGGGGGAGGTGGAAGAAGGGGGTAGGGGGGGGGTGGTGGAGAAGGGGGATGGGTGGGGGGAGGTGGAAGAAGGTGGATGGGTGGGGGGGAGGTGGAAGAAGGGGGAGGGGAGGGGATGGTGGAGAAGGGGGAAGGGATGGTGGAAGAAGGGGGTGGGGATGGTGGGAAGTTGGGGGAGGGGAGGGGATGGTGGAGAAGGGGGAGGGGGTGGGGAGGGGGAGGGGTGGGGTGGGGATGGGATGGTGGAAGAAGGGGGAGGGGAGGGGATGGTGGAGAGGGGGAGGGTGAGGGGATGGTGGAGAAGGGGGAGGGGTTGGTGGAAGAAGGGGGGAGGGGAGGGGGGGGAAGGGGAGGGGTGGGGGAAGAGGAGAGTGGAGGGGGAGAGGAGAGGGGAGGGGGAATGGGGGAAGGAAAGGAGATGGGGGGAGGGGGGTATGGGAGCAGGGTGGGGGAAATGGGAGGGGGTATGGGAGCAGGGTGGGGGGAAATGGGAGGTGGGGTGGGGGGGGAGATGGGAGGGGGGCAGTTATGGGAGGAGGTATGGGAGAAGGGAAAGGGGGATGGGGAAATGGGAGTGGAGTAATGGGAAGGGTGAATGGGAGAGGAGAAATGGGTAGGGCAGAATGGAGGGGGATTGGAGATGTGAAATGGGAGGGGGGAATGGGGGGAATAAGAAAAAGCGAGGGGTTGAAGGGATTAGGAGTTGGAAATAAGGGGAAGGGGAAATATTGAAACGGGAGGGGTCTGTTTAAAATGTTACGATTTTATTTTGGAACACGGAGAAGGGGTAGAAGAATAGATGAAGAATTAGGGACAGGGGCCAAAGGGAAGTCGGTGGCGGGGGACAGCAAGAATGAAAAGGAACTAAGCAAAATACAACTTTTAAAGCAGAATAAGGGAAAGTTTGGCAGCTCACTGCAGTTTAATATACATCTTTATTGTTTACACTGTATGAGATGTTCAAATAGCTAAAAGAGATATTTTGGATTAAGTAGTTGATTACTTTTAAAGCCATTCACAATTATTTCTTTTTAACTGAAATGAATATGTGAGTGAGCTCAGCAATGGGATTGCAAATAATCATTAATGACACTGACAGAATTTAATCTCCAAGTAAGTAAGATAGAGGAAAGTTTTAGTGATTATATTTGAAGCTCACAGTAAGAGAAAGCAACAGCTTCCTGGAGTTTGACGTTTCAGAAAGCTCCCATCCAGAGACAAGAACTTCATTGTCTGTAAAACATTACAGGATAAACATACTCTCAATCCAACAACATTTACTCCAAACTTACTCTCCTGATCAATCTTCACGTTAAATATTTTTTAAACTAAAGTTTTTTTAAAATTTAAACTTTCTCCCTGTCTAAACATTTTAAATTTTTTTTAAAATTCCAACTTTTTCTCCGTCTAAACATTTTATTCGCTTTCTGTATAAACTTTTTATAAACTTTCTACCATTTAAACTTTTTGCTATTTAACTTTTAACTGTTTCTGCTTTTGATTTTATAAACTTTTCCCTTCTTGAAACTTTTTACTGAATCGACTTTTTTTTAAAATAAACTTCTTCCTCTAAAGTTGCCCTGAGTTTTTTTCCCTGCTTACCAAACCTTTTTTCCTTTCCCCTCCTCTCTGCCTTTCAGCCATGTAAGAGTCAATCTGTTTCTACTCCCTCCCACTTCCGCCTGTCTGTAACCCAAGGCAGGGAATATCCAACTGCAGACCTTTCCTAGCATCTCTACCGAGAAGGGAGTACAGCAGAATCTAGCTCTGGACAAGCAGAACAGGGGCCAGTGATCAACTCAGAATCGCCTTCTGCAACCTGGAAGACACAAGTAAGCCAGTAACTTTTTACATTAGAGAGGGAAGGGTGATACAAACTTAACTTCACTTTACAAATGTGTTTGGAGCTGAGTGATGGAGTCTCCCAGCCCTCAGATCAGTTTTATCAGGATGAAATGGCACAGACAGAATTTAAAAAGAGGGAATAGTAACAGAGAGTGTTTAACCTGCAACTTGCCCTGCTCTAAGCCTCCAGAGGAGACTCACAGTGTATCCCTCATCACTCAAGCCCAACTTTCCCAACTTCACTGTCTCAGGAAAGTCTGCAGCTTGTGTGGAACGTGACAGTGAGGGACTTGACATGTGTTTAGAAAGCAGAGGGAGAGGTGAAACTGCTGCTGTGCTTATTCTACAATCAAAAGTGATGTTTTCTCATAACCAAACACCCTCTCCCTCTCCTCTAAGGCAGCTCACAAGACCAAGTTCCATACAGACTTGCGGGGAATTCCAGAGTGCAGGATATAGTTCCTGAAGACACTGACACTAACGGTACAAGGAAATGACAGAACTTGCATTTCTATAGCGCCTTTCACAACCTCAAATTCCCTTACAGCCAATGAAGTACTTTTTGTGAAGTGTAGTCACAGTTGTAATGTAGGAAATGCAGCAGCCAGTTTGTGCACAGCAAGATCCCACAAACAGCATTGAAATAATGACCGGATAACCTGTTTTAGTGATTTTGGTTGAGGGATAAATATTGGCCAGGACACGGGGGAGAACTCCCTTACTCTTTTTCAAAATAGTGCCATGGGATCTTTTACAGCCACTTAAGCCATGGCTGACATCTACAGTAAACGATGCTGGAACAAAATGATGAGGGATTTTAGTTATGTGGAAAGACTGGAGAAGCTGGGATTGTTCTCCTTAGAGCAGAAAAGGTTAAAGGGAGATTTAGGAACAGGAGGAGCCAATCAGTCCCTTGAGCATCTTCCTCCATTCAATAAAATTATGGCTTCCATATCACTTAATACCTTTGGCTAACAAAAAATCTATCAATTGCAGATTGAAAATTAACAATTGATCCAGCATCGATTGCCATTTGTGGAAGAGAATTCCAAACTTCTACCTCCCTTTGTGTGTAGAAGTGTTTCCTAATTTCACTCCTGAAAGATCTGGCTCTAATTTTCAGACTCTGTCCCCTCGTCGCAGATGCTCCAACCAGTACATATGCTTTCTCTCCATCTACCCTATCTGTTTCCCTTAATATATTGAAAACATATCAAATCGCCCCTTAACCTTTTAAATTCCAGGGAATACAAGCCTAGTTTGTTTAATCTCTCTTTGTAGCTTGACCCTTTGGAGTCCAGGTATCATTCTGGTCAATCTACGCTGCGCTCCCTCCAAGGCCAGTATATCCTTCCAAAGGTGTGGTGCCCAGAACTGCTCACAGTACTCCAGGTGTGGTCTAACCGGAGCTTTATATAGCTGAAGCATGACTTTGGTGTGTATTCTAGTCCTCTTGATATAAAGGTCAGCATTCAATTAGCCTTTTTGATTATTTTCTGTTCGTTACATTTTAATAAACTATGTAGCTGTACCAACCCCCCTCCCCTGCCCTCCCCTCCCCTCCCCACCCCCTCTCCCCTCCCCTCCCCACCAAGTCTCTGGACCTCCACTGTTTCTAGCTTTTCACCAGAGGGGAGATGAGAATTATTTTAATGCAACGAGTTGTTGTGATCTGGAATGCGCTGCCTGAAAGGGCGGTGGAAGCAGATTCAACAGTAACTTTCAAAAGAGAATTGGATAAATACTTGAAAAGGAAAGATGTGCAGGACAATTAGGAAAGAGAAGGGGGGAGTGGGACTAATTGGATAGCTCTTTCAAAGAGCCGACACAGGCACGATAGGCCGAATAGCCTCTTCTGTGCTGTCTGAGACGATATTATTGTGAGGTTGCCAGTGTTAAATAACGTGTTGGGCGTCACTGAGGGGGTGAACAACAATTCACAGCATTGCTTTCAGTGATCTTGGACTGCATTGAGTGACTGAGTTCCTCTTTACTTGTGAGACTCGATCGCACCCCATTCCTCCACTCTCCCCCCCACCCCATTCATTGTCTTGTCTCAGATGTGAGGAATGAATGAGGCAGAGATCTGCATAGCCATCACCCTCAAAACAGTCAGTCCGTTGAGGATAGATGTAGCGGAGGAAAAGGGCGGTGACCTGGAAATTCCTTCTTTGGTGCTCCAACAGGAAATCCATAGAGTTTGGAAAACTTTCACAGGACTGAACACTCCAGCAGGTTTATCAGTGAGCAGCTTTCGAATGGGGCCAGACAGGCAGGCAAGGCTACCCACACAGCTGTGTAACGGAAAGGCTGTGCACTCAGTGCCATGCTGGTCCTGTGTCTCAATAGGCCAGTGCCCAGTTTCCTCCAGGTGCGAGACACACAGTCACTGAGTGGGCTTCCAATGAGCCTGAGGGTCCTGAGCCTAAAAGGTGAAACACTGACCAGCTGTCCGACTTAGGCCACAGCTGGAGTACTGTGTACAGTTCTGGGCACCACAACATAGGAAGGATGTGATATAAAAACAAGAAATGCTGGAACCACTCAGCAGGTCTGGCAGCATCTGTGGAAAGAGAAGCAGAGTTAACGTTTCGGGTCAGTGACCCTTCATCGGAACTGACAAATATTAGAAAAGTCACAGGTTATAAGCAAGTGAGGTGGGGGTGGGGCAAGAGATAACAAAGGAGGTCTAGATTGGACCAGGCCACATAGCTGACCAAAAGGTCACGGAGCAAAGGCAAACAATATGTTAATGATGTGTTGAAAGACAAAGCATTAGTACAGATTTGCTGTTAATACACTGAATACTGAACAGCAGCAAGTGCAAACCTGAAAAAAAAAGTGGGTAAGCACACTGAACAAACTAAGATGAAATGAAAAAAATGCAAAAAAAAAGAGAAAGAAAAAAATAACTAAAAATGAAATTAAAATGGGGGGCTGTCATGCTCTGAAATGATTGAACTCAATGTTCAGTCCGGCAGGCTGTAGTGTGCCTAATCGGTAGATGAGATGCTGTTCCTCGAGCTTGCGTTGATGTTCACTGGAACACTGCAGCAATCCCAGGACAGAGATGAGAGCAGGGGAGAGTGTTGAAATGGCAAGCAACCGGAAGCTCAGGGTCCTGCTTGCGGACTGAGCGGAGATGTTCCGCAAAGCGGTCACCCAGTCTGCGCTTGGTTCTGGGAGGGAGGAGAAGGGGTGAGGGTAGAGGTGCGGGGAATGGGCCGGACACGGTTGAAGGCCCTGTCAACCACAGTGGGGGGAAATCCTCGGTTGAGGAAAAAGGAGGTCATATCAGAAGCACCGTCATGGAAGGTAGCATCATCAGAGCAGATGCGTCGGAGACGGAGAAACTGGGAGAATGGAATGGAGTCCTTACAGGAGGTAGGGTGTGAAGAAGTGTAGTCGAGGGAGCTGTGGGAGTCGGTGGGCTTATAATGGATATTAGTAGACAACCTATCCCCAGAGATGGAGACAGAGAAGTCGAGGAAGGGAAGGGAAGTGTCAGAGATGGACCATGTAAAGGTGAGAGAAGGGTGGAAATTGGAAGCAAAGTTGATAAAGTTTTCCAGTTCGGGGCGGGAGCAGGAAACAGCACCGATACAGTCATCGATGTACCAGAAAAAGAGTTGGGGGAGGGGGTCTGAGTAGGACTGGAACAAAGAATGCTCGACATATCCCACAAAAAGACAGGCATAACTAGGACCCATGCGGGTACCCATAGCAACACCTTTTACTTGAAGGAAGTGCGTGGAGTTGAAGGAGAAGTTGTTCAATGTGAGAACAAGTTCAGCCAGGCGGAGGAGGGTGGTGGTGGATGGGGATTGGTTGGGCCTCTGTTCCAGGAAGAAGCGGAGAGCCCTCAAACCATCCTGGTGGGGGATGGAGGTGTTGAGCGATTGGACGTCCAATGTGATTGCAATGGATGAGGAGATTCACCAGGATGTTGCCTGGGCTGGAGCATTTCAGCTATGAAGAGAGACTGGATAGGCTAGGGTTGTTTTCCTTAGAACAGAGAAGGATGAGGGGGGATATGATTGAGGTATACAAAATTATGAGGGACATTGATAGGTTAGATAGGAAGAAACTTTTTCCCTTAGTGGAGGGGTCAATAACCAGGGGGCATAGATTTAAGGTGAGGGGCAGGAGGTTTAGAGGGGATTTGAGGAAATAAATTTTCACCCAGAAGTTGGTTGGAATCTGGAATACACTGCCTGAAGTGATGGTAGAGGCAGGAACCCACACAATATTTAAGAAGTATTTAGATGAGCACTTGAAACGCTGTAACATACAAGGCTATGGGCCAAGTGCTGGAAAATGGGATTAGAATAGTTAGGTGCTTGATGGCCGGCACAGACACGATGGGCCGAAGGGACTGTTTTTTGCTGTATAACTCTATGACCACAAGACATATCTGATCTGCACCCACATGCTGGAATCTTTTACATGCATGGTCACTGGACAATGAGTTTTGTCCTCTCCTTTGACCAAGGGTATCAACTGGACTATTTCAGTCACGGCTCTGACTGGGATCTCCAGATAGGTGTGAGCCGGTACAGAAACAACATGCATTAATGTAGCCGCTTCACAAGAGCGATTACCAAACAAAATTTGACACCGAGCCATGAAAGGAGATAT
Organism: Heterodontus francisci; assembly: GCF_036365525.1. Taxonomy (NCBI): domain Eukaryota; kingdom Metazoa; phylum Chordata; class Chondrichthyes; order Heterodontiformes; family Heterodontidae; genus Heterodontus; species Heterodontus francisci. The sequence goes on along the minus strand of NC_090411.1, from coordinate 32,944,354 downwards.
TGGGACAAGTGACCTAAAGCTTGATCAAAGAGGCAGGTTTGAAGGAGGAGAGAGGCGGAGAGGGAGTTTCATAGTGCCACACCCAATTTACCATACACTGGGTGGTGCAGTTAGCCACTGCTCTGTTAATCTTCCCTAATTTCACTGTGTCAATTAGCTCACTGCCCCTGGAATCCTGATGTTTTCATGGTCGTGAAATTCTGTATACATTCCTGTGCTAATATTCCTGTGGCCAGGCCACTGGAAACTCTGAATTTAACCGGAAAAATAACACTCCCATTGATTGCCAAACGCATTAACACGGAAAGGCTGGAACTCTTTTTTTAAAACAGCGCTTTGCAGAGAAAGGAATTTGTTTTGTTTCTAATTTTAAGTTGGCGCTCAGTGGCTCCCCTGGCACAGTGAGTCAGCTGATCCAGGAAGGTTCAAAGTTCAATTCATGACCTATCCCGAGTTATTGGACCTCAGTTGTCCCTGTGGTCAGGTCACATATAGTCACAAGATCAGGAGTGAGGAAATCAACGGTCTCATTCTGTTCCTCGCTGAGAGCGTAGATATTGAGTGGAAACACAAGAGGGATTCAACTCGTTCTTCCTCTCCCTCTCCCTTGCTCTAGTTTCTCTTCCTCTATTTCTTTTTTAGTTTTACCCCTGCCCCAATTCTGTCGCCTGTGCTGGAGGGACTGTTCCCTGGGTACAGCCCCCCACTGCAGTTCATTCAGCCAGTGCGTGCTGGGGCAAGCGGGCAGGAATTGTCTGGGTGGGGGGGGGGAGGCAGGGATTGTCAGGATGGCGGGGGGCAGGAATTGTCTGGGTGGGGGGGAGGCAGGGATTGTCAGGGTGGGGGGGAGGCAGGGATTGTCAGGATTGGGGGGGCAGGAATTGTCTGGGTGAGGGGGAGGCAGGGATTGTCAGGATGGGGGGGGCAGGGATTGTCGGGGTGAGAGTGGGGCAGGGATTGTCCGGGATGAGGGAGTTGGGGGGCAGTGATTGTCGGGATGGGGGGGGGGTAGGGATTGTCCGGGATGAGAGTGGGGCAGGGATTGTCCGGGATGACGGATGGGGGGCAGGGATTGTCCGGGTGGGGGTGGCAGGGACTGTTCAGGTGAGGGGGGGGTGGCAGGTATTGTCGGGGATGAGGGGTGTGGGGCAGGGATTGTCGGGGATGAGGGGTGTGGGGCAGGGATTGTCGGGGATGAGGGGTGTGGGGCAGGGACTATCCAGGATGAGGGGTGTGGGGCAGGTATTGTCGGGGATGAGGGGTGTGGGGCAGGGATTGTCGGGGATGAGGGGTGTGGGGCAGGGATTGTCGGGGATGAGGGGTGTGGGGCAGGGATTGTCGGGGATGAGGGGTGTGGGGCAGGGACTATCCAGGATGAGGGGTGTGGGGCAGGGATTGTCGGGGATGAGGGGTGTGGGGCAGGGACTATCCAGGATGAGGGGTGTGGGGCAGGGATTGTCGGGGATGAGGGGTGTGGGGCAGGGACTATCCAGGATGAGGGGTGTGGGGCAGGGATTGGCGGGGATGAGGGGTGTGGGGCAGGGATTGGCGGGGATGAGGGGTGTGGGGCAGGGATTGTCGGGGATGAGGGGTGTGGGGCAGGGACTATCCAGGATGAGGGGTGTGGGGCAGGGATTGTCGGGGATGAGGGGTGTGGGGCAGGGATTATCCAGGATGAGGGGTGTGGGGCAGGGATCGTCCGGGATGAGGGGTGTGGGGCAGGGATTGTCGGGGATGAGGGTTGTGGGGCAGGGATTGTCCGGGATGAGGGGTGTGGGGCAGGGATCGTCCGGGATGAGGGGTGTGGGGCAGGGATCGTCCGGGATGAGGGGTGTGGGGCAGGGATCGTCGGGGATGAGGGTTGTGGGGCAGGGATTGTCCGGGATGAGGGGTGTGGGGCAGGGATTATCCGGGATGAGGGGTGTGGGGCAGGGATCGTCCGGGATGAGGGGTGTGGGGCAGGGATCGTCGGGGATGAGGGGTGTGGGGCAGGGATTATCCAGGATGAGGGGTGTGGGGCAGGGATCGTCGGGGATGAGGGGTGTGGGGCAGGGACTATCCAGGATGAGGGGTGTGGGGCAGGGATTGTCGGGGATGAGGGGTGTGGGGCAGGGATTATCCAGGATGAGGGGTGTGGGGCAGGGATTGTCGGGGTGAGGGGGCAGCAGGGATTGTCTGGAGGAATGGGAAGGGATTGTTACCTGAGAATGACTGTGTGTCTGTACGGTTGGCACTGGGCTATTGTGTGAATGGCTCAGGCAGGAAGACGCAGATTTGTTGTTTATCTTGGCTGTGTCTTTGGCTGAAGCTGATTACAGAATCATTAAAGCAGTACTGGGGAGAGGAGCCCCAGCTGTTCAACAAACTGTGCAAGGAGTAGTTAGCGTGTAACTCCCAACAACATCCCCTTGGGCTCATGGACACGCTCGTGCATGCGACACGCACCACTGTAACTGCTGCTCTGCTACAGGCCTTGTTCCCTATGCAAAACAGTCTGAGTGTTAAAGACTGTCTTTATTTGTACCCTGGGACACAGTTGCAGTCTTGGAGCTGCTGTTCTGGGCCTCACACCTTGAGATTTATTACTAGAGGAAGTGGAACAGCTTCAGGGGCAGGATGTGGGGGGATGGGGGTGGGGCAGGGGGATGGGGGCTGGGAGCTTCTGCCGGGTGCAGTTACTCGCTCCCCAGCCCGAGCCTCCCATTCTGTCAGTCTGTTTAATACCTTTGCAGACTGAGTGTCTCCTCATCTCCCAACGCCACTAGCTGCTGGCATGTAAAGTTCTGCTGCAGTTGTAATCTCTCCAGCAACGTTTGGCCAAGTGGCCATTCTTCATGTGTGAGCCCAGATCGGCTATTCAACTGTGGGGGCATCACAGCCCAACCTGATTCTGTCCACCCCTGAATTCCAGACTTTCCAGTAAGGAGGAATTCTGGAAAATACATCAGGAGTGAGTCTCTGGTTGGATATTTTCCCACCTTCCCTATCTCAGTGGCACTGAGGCCAATTTGATAGTCATCCTCCTGGCTGAGTGCAACAACAACAACAATAGCAACTTACATTTATCTAAAGACAAAAAGAACTTGCATTTCTATAGCACCTTTCACGACCCCAGGACATCCCAAAGTGCTTTACAGCCAATGGAGTGCTTTCGAAGGATGGTCACTGCTTGTAATGTAGGAAAGGCAGCAGCCAATTTGTACACAGCAAGATCCCACTACCTTTAGCATAATAAGATATCCCAAGGTGCTTCAAAGCATAATTGTACAAAAATCTGACACTGAGCCACATAAGGAAACATTAGGTCATATGACCAAAGAAGTAGGTTTTAGAAGTGTCTTCTAGGAGGAGAGCGAGGTAGAGAGGTGGCAAAGTTTAGGGTGGGAATTCCAGAGTTAGGGCCTGGATCAGCTAATGCAACCCAGACCAGGGCTAGAATTCTGGGACCCTTTAAAATTCAACCTAGATTAATACAATCCTGCACAGCCCATCTAACTACCAGAGAAGTGTTGGGGGACATTTAACGATTAAAGTTGAATGAAGATCTGTGGCCCAGGGCAACCCAGCAAGTGAGAAGATGAGATCAAGCAAAATGTTGCAATTGAACGACGCAAAGTTTTAAAAACCTGCAGATTGTTGGAAGAAGGGAAGACTGGGGGAGATGAGGACGCCACAGGTTTGAAGAACTGGGAAAGAGTGAGTAAGAGTTGGAGATGTTGCGATGAGCTCTGGTTTCGGTAGAGCATGGATGTGAGGGAGAGGAGGAAGAATATGCAGAAGAATGCCTTGCGAGTTTAGGAGGGACAAGAGCAGAAACATTTAGAAGAGCACAGATCAGCTCTCAATAAAATAGAGAGACATAAGAAGGACATGAGAGAGGGAGGTTGGAGGCTACAGGTGAGGGAAGGATTAACCAGCAGACGACAAGCTTTCTCACGCATCCTGCTTAACATGAAATATTCACCTGTTTCCAATTAGGCCTCACAAATCTCACTGCTAAACACTGAAGCTATATCAGTCACTTCTTAACTATTCCTATTAAAGTTTCCATGTTCCATGAACGTAATGTACTTTTATTTTATTCCCTGAAAAATTCAGATCCCTCTGTAAAGTCACTTTCTGCCATAAAACTAAACAGCTCATCTTGGACTTCTAGTTGAGGTGTCAGCTGTGGGTAGCTCTCTTGCCTCTGAGTCAGAAAAGTTGTGGCTTCAAGTCCTTGCTCCAGGGACTTGAGCACAAATTCCAGGCCAACACTCCCAGTGCAGTACTGAAGCAGTGCTGCACTGCTGGAAGTGCCGTTTCTTAGATGAGGTGTTAAACAGAGGTCCCGTCTGCTCTCTCAGGTAGATGTAAAAAAAAATCCCTCAGCCACCATTTCAAAGAATGGCAGGGGAAGAGTCCTGGGCAATATTTACCTTCAACCAACATATTATCTGGTCTTGTAGTGAATTCCACATTCTCACCACACTCTGGGTGAAGTAGGGAGGTTATGCTTCAGCTACACAGGGCATTGGTGAGATCACATCTGGAGTACTGTGTACAGTATTGGTCTCCTTATTTAAGGAAGGATGTAAATGCATTGGAGGCAGTTCAGAGAAGGTTTACTAGACTAATACCTGGAATAGGCTGGGTTATTTTATGAGGAAAGGTTGGACAGGTTAGGCTTGTATCCGCTGGAGTTTAGAAGAGTAAGAAGTGACTTGATTCAAAGGGGTTTTGACAGGGTGGATGTGGAAAGGATGTTTCCCCTTGTGGGAGAATCTAGAACTAGGGGTCACTGTTTAAAAATAAGGGGTCGCCCATTTAAGACAGAGATGTGGAGAAATGTTTTCTCCGAGGATCGTGAGTCTTTGGAACTCTCTTCCTCAAAAGGCGGTGGAAGCGGAATCTTTTAATATTTTTAAGGCAGAGGTAGATAATATTCCTGAAAAGCAAGGGGGTGAAAGTTAGACGGGAATGTGGAGTTGAGGTTCCAATCAGATCAGCCGTAATCTTAATGAATGGTGAAGCAGGCTCGAGGGGCCGAGTGGCCTACTCCTGCTCCTAATTCGTATGTTCGTATGTAAAGGAGTTTCTTCTGAATTACATATTGGATTTATTAGTGATTATCTTACATGTGTGGTGCCATTGGACATGAGTGGGGGTGGGGGAGGAGGTGCAAAGCAGGCGGAATCTCAGCAGACGCTGATGATGCACTCTGCCCAATATTCAGGTCTATTGTTGAACTGTGAGTGCCATCATAAAGACAGTGCTATCTTTATCTTTCCGTCTGGCTTCATCATTCTCCCTGTTATCTGCTGCTGCACAAAGTCAGATGATTTGCGAGTTTTACAGATCATATTGCTGTTTGCACAGCCTCTTGCCACGCTGAAATATCCCACAGCTTCAGATCATTTTGGAACGCAGTTAATGCGACAAGGCAAACGTGGCAGCCAATTTTCACGTGCCCGGAGAATAAACTTCAATTCCTGGAGGCTCCAGGGCAATGCTACTTGGGGTGGGGTGGGTGAGCAGGGGCTGGGCAGGGGGGTGGAGGGGGGTCACAGGGAGGGGAGTAAAATCATGCCCACACCTCCCCCCCCCTCCTTAGGTTCCCAAGCCCCAAACCCATGCTCAAAGCATCTGGTCATCAAGTGAGGACTGGATCCGGATCAGATGTGATGCCTCCAATGGTTCAATAGCCTGGCAGTACTTACTCTCAAGACTCATGCCCAAAGAATTGTCACTTAGGCAAGGTATTGGAGACTTGGCTGTGCCCGTGCAACTGTAATTCAGTGCCATCGCGTGTCTTCAGCTAATGCACACTGGACATAGTGGGACTGGCTTTGCATTGTCCAAGTACAGTTGGTTTTTTGTTTAAATTGAGAAACCTAAGCTTCGGAAAATGATTGAGACAGCAAGGGCTCTGCATTGAAGGAGGATCACCTTAGCTACAGCAGAACAAAATCGGGTGATTTTTATGTTCCAATCCCTCCATGGCCTTGCCCCTCCCTACCTCTGTAACCTCCTCCAGTCCTACAACCCTCCGAGATCTCTACACTCCTCCAATTCCAGCCTCCTACAAATCCCAAATTCCATCGCTCCACTATTGGCGGCTGTGCCTTCAACTGCCACGGCCCTAAGCTCTGGAATTCCCTCCCAAAACCTCTCCGCCTCTCAACCTCTCTCTCTCTCTCTCTCCTCCTTTAAGATGCTCCTTAAAACCTACCTCTTTGATCAAGCATTTGGTCGCCTGTCCAAATATCGCCTAATGTAACAAATTTTGTTTGAGAATGCTCCTGTGAAGCACCTTGGGCCGGTTTACTACGTTAAAGGTGCTATATAAATGCATTGAGTTGTTGCTTCAAAGGAGTTAAGGGGCTTCAGAACACGCACCGGATCCAGTCCTCACTTAGGTGGGCAGTTGGAGTACAGAGTGCAATGGGGAGAGAGAGAAAAGTGCATGGAGAATATTGAGAAATTACAGCACTGAAGGAGGCCCTTCAGCCCATTGTATCCATGCCAGCAGAAGAAGAGCTATCCATTCTAATAATTCTTTCCATTTATTAGTCTGTGGCCCTATGGGTTACAGCACTACAGGTGCATATCCATATACCGCCTCTACCGTCCTTTCGGGCAGTGAGTTCCAGACCCCCATCACTGAGTCAAAAAAAAATTACTCATCAAATACCCTGTAATTCTTCTACCAATTATTTTAAAGCAATGCCCCCTGGTTATTGACCTCTCTGCTAAGGGGAATAGGTCCTCCCTATCCACTCCATCTAGGCTCCTGATAATTTTGTACACCTCAATTAAATCTTCCCTCGGCACCAAAGAAAATGGGGGTCCAGTGAGAAATGGGGGTAAAAGTGGATGCAGTTGAGACTGAGGGGTTGTACTGCATGTTGCAGACACACAGGGGAGAGTGAGAAGACTGGATAGCAGATAATCAAACGCTGTGTGGAGAACATTCAGTCCAGTCACGTTGGGATCTTGGGACCGACTTCTATCAAATGCACCAGGTCAGAGTTGACAACTTAGATTGGAATGTTAGACTAATGTCCAGGAGTTTTCATTGGTTAGGAAGTTCTTATGCACCCCCCCCCCCAACTCCCGTCTCACTGGCTTTGAGCCCCCCCAGCCCTTGCCGGCCTCTTGGCCGCCCCCCACACTCTGTCCCCAACCTTGAGGTGCCCCCATCCCCCCTCCACCGGCCTCGTGCCCCCTTCTCCCTCCACCGGCCTCGTGCCCGTTTCTCCCCCACCGGCCTCATGCCCCCTTCTCTCTCGCTGGCCTCATGCCCCTCTCGCTGGGCTCCTATCACTGAGTCTGTTTTCATTGTCTGCCGATTCCTCCCCCACTCTGTCTCCACCTCGATGGCCTCTGCTCCTATACTGTTTCCAGGACTGATACAGCACGAAGCTGACTTTTGTGGTGTGACCTAGAATGTTCAAAGCTGGAATTAAATTGATGCAATCTGCTCCAGTGGTTGAATGAGTGATTCCAGCTGTTGCCCTGGCCTCCTGTTGATCGCTCTTCATGATTCCCCATCTTTAAGAGGGTGTTTACCAAACATTTTGCCTTCTTGCATATTTCACCCCTCACCTACTTTTCGTTTGAAGGCAAGTTAGTCTCCTCACTGCCTCCTCTTGCAAGGCAGGGTTAAGCCCGACAATATCAGTTTTTGATTAACCTGTGGGGCGATTTGGAGCCCCTCTTCCTCAGGGGCTCGACGAGAGTGTCTGAATAAATACTTTGGGATATTTCCTGACTCGTCAGTTTTTCTCTTGTTGTTGCTCAGAGCTTGCTGCTAACCTGGTATCAGCCGAGGATCCTTGGTAATGCCTCTGAGTCTGAAAGCCAAGTCCCACTCTGGAGACTTGAGCCCAGGATGATTCTCTCGTTGCAGCACTAAGTGAGTGCTGCACTGTTGGAGGTGCTGTCTTTAGGATGAGATGTTAAAAACTGAGACCCCACCTGCCCTCTCAGATGGATGCAAAAATCCCATGGCACTATTCAAAGTAGAGCAGGGGAATTCTGCTGGGTGTCCTGGACAATATTTATCCCTCAACCAATATCGTGATATAACTGATCATCTGATCATTATCTGTTTGTGGGATCTTGCTGTGCGCAAATTGGCTGCCACATTTCCTACGTTACAACAGTGACTACACTTCAAAAGGTACTTCATTGGCTGTAAAGCACTTTGGGGCGTCCTGAAGTTGAGAAATGCAAGTTTGTCATCTTTACATGCCATTTTCTGAAGTGGTGATGCTTCTGCCCATTCTCTCAACTGGACAAAATGAAGGAGGTGATGTCTTTTCGATGAGACTTTACAAATCGAGGCCCCGTCTGCCCACTCTGGTGGATGTAGAATTCACACATCCAGTGATTCCTGCTGGAAAGCCCCTGTACGTGGATCTTGGCCTGGACTCTCATGGCTGTCATGGTTGAATAGCATGAATGGTCACTCAGGTGAGGTATCAGAGGGCTGCCTGGCACCCACAGGTCAACAGCTTCAGAAGGGAAGAGGGAAATTAAATTGAATGGCGGTGAGGGGGTAACTAACATTTAAAAAAACAACACGCACCTCGGCTCCAGCTGGAATGTCCTCTGTTAATAAAACAAAGGAGAGAATGTTTTAATTTCTCAAAATATAAAGATTTTTTGATTTGGGGTTTGCATCTCTGGTGTTAGAAGAAGTTCATGGTTATAATTCTGTATGTTCCCCTGGAGGATTTAAAGAGCTGAAGTTTCCATGGAAACTGTGTGCACTTCCTGTTCTCAGGGCCCTGAGGCCCTCGCTCACACTTCCTCCTACTTTATTAACAGTGTCACAGTGTTCCTCCTCACTTGCGATTAGATCTTTGCATCCAGCGATTGCAAAACTTGAAAATATTGAGTGTCTTTTTGCCGAGCTCTCCGCGATGGTGACACTTCATGTCGTGTCACATGATGCCTCGTTAAGGCCTGAAGTGTTAGTTGGGCCAACATCCCATCAGCTGATACAACAGCTTGCGTTTATATAGCGCCTTTGACATAATGAAATGTCCCAAAGCGCTTCACGGGAGCATTATCAGACAAAATTTGACACCGAGCCAAGTGAGGAGATATTTGGACTGGAGGCCAAAAGTCTGGTCAAAGATTTAGATTTTAGGGAGCATCTCAAAGGAGGAGATCAGACGGGGGTGGGGAGGTACAGATCAACTCCCTGGATGGGCACTCAGCGGCAGGCCTACAGGCCCTCCCAGTCTGCCTGGGTAGGAGTACAGCCAAAGACCACTCTGTAGAAGCTCCCCTCCCTCCCCCCGCCCCCCCACCCCCCCCACCCCACCCTCCAGCGGTGGCCTGGCTGCTTTTTCTGTTTTTTCATTAAAGTTTTTTAAATGTTGGTGCCAAGGCACCATCATGTTGAAGCACCCTCACAGTTACCTTCTACTGCAGCTGGGTGCTCCTCTGAAGCTGGGAGGCCTCTGATTTGCCCTCCAGCTTCGAGAGCCCGCCCACTGCCTTTATTTGGACTGTAAACCATCTCCATGCCTATTAAGGGCTCACCCCGTTTCCACGCACCCTGCCCCATTCCACCCCCCCCCCCAGTGATGTGGGGTGGGAGGGGGCAGGTTTCTGACTTGAAAACAAACCCGACTCCTGTTTCCCACCTCCGTGGTGAAAATTCAGTCCAGAGTGGGGCAAGGCCATCGAAGGATTCAAACACAAGGATGAGAATTTTTACATTCAAGGTGTTCCCGGAACGGGAGCCAACCTAGGTTATTGAGCACATGGGACAGGCCTTGGTGCGAGTTAGGATACGGGCAGCAGAGTCTTAGATGAGCTGAAGTTTACAAAGGCTGAAATGTGGGAGGTCAGCTGGGAGAGCCTTGGAATAGTCAGCTCTGGAGGTAAATAAAGCATGCATGAGGATACATACTGGATAGAGAAGCACTGGGGCAGCACAGCGGCCCAGTGGTTAGCACTGCAGCCTCACAGCTCCAGCGACCCGGGTTCAATTCTGGGTACTGCCTGTGTGGAGTTTGCAAGTTCTCCCTGTGACCACGTGGGTTTCCACCAGGTGCTCCGGTTTCCTCCCACAGCCAAAGTCTTACAGGTTGATAGGTAAATTGGCCATTATAATTTGCCCCTAATATAGGTAGGTGGTAGGGGAATTGAGGGAAGTTGGGGATGTGAGAGGGTAATGGGATTAATGTAGGATTAGTATAAAAAATGGGTGGTTGATGGTCGGCACAGACTCGGTGGGCCGAAGGGCCTGTTTCAGTGCTGTATCTCTAAATAATAAAAAAAAGTGCTACCAGAACTGAGAAATGACAACTATCAGGAACGACTGAACAATCTGGGCTCTTTTCTCTAGAAAAGATAAGACTGAGAGATGACCTGATCGAGGTCTTTAAAATTATGGAAGGGTGTGATAGGGTAGACGTAGAGAAGATGTTTCCACTTGCAGGGGAGATCCAAACTCAATACAATCCAATAGGGAATTCAGGAGAAACCTCTTTCCCTTAGAGAGTGGTGAGAATGTGGAACTCGCTACCACAGGGAGTTGTTGAGGCGAATATCATAGAAGGGTTTAAGGGGAAGCTGGATACACACATGGGGGAGAAAGGGATAGAAGGATATTCTGAAAAGGTGAGCTGAAGTGGGTGGGATGGGGCTCGTGTGGAGCATAAACACTAGGGACCTGATGGGCTGAATGGCCTGTTCCTGTAATTCTAATAGAAAGTGTCCTGGGGTTTTTTTTCCTCACAGTATAATGTCAAACTAGAATGAACCAGGATCTCAGCCAGAACAGTAATTCAGATATTGCAATTAGTCTAAACGATTGAGGAGGGAGAGAAATCAGCTTGATTCCTAATCCCGCCAGTGAATCCAGTGGGAAAGGACATCCGGTGAAGACAAGATGAGGCTGTGGTGCCCCGTGACAGAAATAGGAATAGAAAAGAAATAAGTAATTTGCATTTCTGAAGCACCTTTCACCACCTCAAGACATCCCAAAGTGCTTTCACAACCAATGAAGTATTTTTAAAGTGTAGTCACTGTGGTGATGTAGGAAACACGGCAGCCAATTTGTGCACAGCAAGCTCCCACAAATATATGACCAAATAGTCTGTTTCCATGGTGTCGGTTAAGGGATAATTCTTCAAAGTAATGCCCTGGGATCTTTTACATCCACCTGAGAGTGCAGACAGGGCCTTGGTTTAATGTCTCATCTGAAAGAGAGTACCTCTGACAGTGCAGCACTCCCTCAGCACTGCACTGGAATGAGACTTGAACCCATGAACTTCTGACCTACTATCTGTTGACCTATGTCCTTCTGAAGTTTTTATATTTACATGAGGGCGGAAGCTCAAATTATGACACCCCAGCCTGCTTTTAATAACTTTTCATGCTTATAAATACATTTTAAAATGTCCACTTTGGTGTGGGCACATGGAACGGTACACTAGCATGCGTCAGTCTCTTGGGAGAGGAGGGGAAAAACTGAGGGAAAAGAAACTCCATGATTTCCAAAGTAACTGCAAGGATGATTTGGCATCGCAAAGCCAAGCCTGAAGAACGGACCTGCTTTCTGCATTTTATTAGATTTCAGAGTGGGCCTGGGGAATAAATTCCATTTACTACAAGTCAAACTTTCCACTCTCAGCTCCACACCCCTGAGCTCGACTCGCAGCCAGGCACAGCAAGCTCTCCACAACCTTCTTGGCCTCTGTGCCAGGTTTGACAAGTGTTCAGAAACCACATGAATCTGGAGGTGTAGATCACTGACTCTCAGCTGTCAGCGTACAGACACAAGCTCCTCACTTACTGCTGCTCCACTTGTTCTTAGTGCTGCCTATATAAACTTCTATAAATGGCTCTCCCACTCTCCCCTCCTTCATGGTCTCTCCCTTTCCCTACCCCTCGCGTCTTCATTCTCCCCACTCATCTTCTCGTGCTCTCTATCCCTCTCATCTTCTCTCCCCCGCCTCTTCTCTGTCCCTCTCGTCTTTACTCGTCCCCTCCCATCTCTCTCGCCTCCCTCTTGTGCATTTTCTCTCTCTCTCCCTCTCATGCTTTCTTTTTCCCCTCTCTCCCGCCCCTGCTCCCCCCTCGGCTTCTCTCTCCTCTCATATTTTCTTCCTCTCTCCCTCTCTTGTGTTCTCTCATGTTCTTTCTCCCCCATCCCTCTTTCTATCTCCCCTCTCTCACCCTTACTTTTTTTTCTCTCCTCTCTATGTTCTCTCCGCTGTGAGTAAATTATAGAGCATTTCTCAATCCTTTCCCTTTCAGACCTTGTGAGTGGAGGCCTCAGCCAAGTCCGCAAGTCAATTAGAGGCTCAATGCAGTTGCTAGTTTCTTTAGACAAAAAGCTGCCTGACTCTTGCTCTCGGTGAGAGGTCAGGTTTTCTCAAGGTCAGAAAAAGTCCAGCATGAAATGACTGGCTCTCCTCTTTTTGCATTTTTTCACTAAGTTTGCCCAATTGTGATTAAAACATCAGCAAAATACTGCCGATGCCGGGGATCTAAAATAAAAACAGAAGATCCTGGCAATAATCAGCGAACGAAAGGTCATCGACCTGAAACGTTAACTCTGTTTCTCTCTCCATGGATGCTGCCTGACCTGCTGAGTACTCTCAGTGTTTTCTGTCTTTATTTCAGTTTGGTGTTTTGTGTTGGGCAAGTTGTGGATGTAAAAGATCCCATGGGCGCTGTTTTGAAGAAGAGCAGGGGAGTTCTCCCCAGTGTTCTGCCCAATATTTATCCTTCAACAGACATCACTAAAAACAGAGTATCTGGTTTTTATCACACTGCTGTCTATGGGACCTTGCTGTGCGCAAATCTGCTGCTGTGTTTCCTACATTACAAGAGTGAATACACTTCAAAAGAACGTCATTGACCTGAGGTTAACGGGGCCTTAGGTTAACGTCTCATCTGAGAGATGGCATCTCCGACGGTGCAGCACTCCCTCAGTACTGCACTGGAATGTCAGCTTAATTTTGTGCTCAAGTGTATGCCAGTCGAATAGACAGTGCAGGGTCGGGGTGGGGGGGGGGGGGGTGGTGGAACGTGGGGGCAAGGGGCACACAAGGAAGCATTTCTTTAAATAATATTGGAATTGTAGGATTATACCTTTGGCTCAGAACTCGGGTTCTGTTCGGACTAAGGGAGTCCTGTAGTCTGTGCTGAGTTTTATGTGGATAGCGGCAGGGGTCTAGAGTTGGCTGCAAAGTTTGGGAAGAGATGGATAATTGGTGTTTCCGCTTCCAACTCTTCGATGGATGGAAGTACATGCATATGGGACCAGTTGGGGTCAGAGGTCAGGCTCAGCTGTGATATTATCTGCTGTCAGATAGCCCACTGACCCTCACAGGACACGTGAATAATGGATACTGGGAACAACCCTACAACACTCCGAGAACTCTGCGCCCCTCAACTCTGGCCTCTTGCGCATTCCCCATTCCTCCACCCCACCATTAGCGGCTGTGCTTTCAACTGCCTGGGTCCTAGGCTCTGGAATTCCCTCCCTAAACCCCTCTGCCTCTATTTCCTCCTTTTAAGAAGCTCCTTAAAACCTACAACTGTGACGAAGCTTTTGGATCACTTGTTCTATTGTCTTCTTCTTTGGCTCTGTGTCAAACTTTTGTCTGATTTATGCTCCTGGGAGGCGCCTCAGGATGTTGTCATGCTAGACCCCCACCTGCCAAGAATGAGGCATATTAATTTCACCATGTGGACAATAAATTTCAAATTGTTGCTGGGAAAAAGAGAAGGCCTGTTACAACAGCTGCCAGACACTTGGCTGCAAGACATTTACATACTAATAGGGACAAGAGAGGTTACTTCCCTTATCCATTTAACCCACAATGGACATTGAGCACCAGACATTGAAGGCAGGGAAGTGCATTCCAGGCCCTGCTAAGATGATACAATCCATAGAACCAAGACGTGGTCAGACCAGTTAGTCACATGAGTAACCTGCTTGACAAACTGGTTTTTCTCTGAATTGTACAAACAGTTTGAACAGAAAAGACTGTTTGCTCCTGGACTGAGAAAATCTCTCCTGTCTGCTCCCATCTCTTTCTCACAAGCGTCTGAATCCACTGAAGACACATGAACCCCAAGAGAGAAAAGTCTCCTACAGCAAAGAAGGTTTAAGAAGAATACTGGGCCCCAGCGAAAAACAAGAACTACCTACAGTCAAGGACTGTACAGTGAGCTCGAAGAACTGTAACAAAAACTCTTCAGATATTGCCTCAAACTTTTCACTTTATTTTTTCTTCTCTTTTCTATCTCTAGTTGCATGTGTGTACCCGTATTCATGCTAGCATGGGCACGTCATGTATCCGTAGGCGGGAACCAAATTAGAGTTTAAGTTTAATAAATTTCAATCTTTCTTCTTTAAACCTAAGAAAACCTGTGTGCCTGCTGGTTTCTTTGCCTTATAATTGGAAAGCGGTGAACAAGGATTCACCAAGGGGGAGCTGAAAACACAGTATGTTTAAAATTAAACCCTGTTACGGTAAGACCAGGTGAAGACTGAAGGGGAACCCTAGACCTCTTTCTCACCTGGTCATAACAGAAATTTGGGTGCTACCGTCCTGGATTTTACCCACAGACAAATGAGAGAAATTGGAAGTGGGAAGCCAAATTGTTCCCAATCAAAAAAGAGCAACATTTCAATACAGGTTTTCTTGTGGTTGTGTGTACTAACATGTCTGCAACTGAAGCTAGTGACTCCCCAAGCCAAGGGGAAGTAACTTGGGATAAGTTAAAAGCACTGTCTATGGAGAAGTTGAGAAAAATGGCTGAGCAGTGTGGGATCGCTGTACGTGGCAAGGCGAGGAAGTCTGAACTCCTAAGGCTAGTGGATAACCATTTTCCCCTTGAATCTGAAGAAGCAGAAGCAGGGTTAGAAGTAGACCCAGACAGGGTATTGTTAGCAAAGATACAATTGGAACAGAGGAAACTTGAATTAGAGGAGAGGGAAAAAGAAAGAGCCTTCCAGAAGGAACGTGAAGAAAATGAAAGGCAGGAGAGGGAGAAAGAAAGAATATTCCGGAAGGAATGTGAAGAGAAAGAGCTGAAGCAGCTTGAGTTAACTGGGGTCAACAGAGTAACCTCCGTGAAAACATGGCTAATATGGAGGATCATAATTCAGGGCTGGGTACAAAATTGTTAAAACTAGCTCAACTAATCCCAAAATCCAATGAGGAAAACGTAGAAGAATTTTTGTGTCTTTTGAGAAACTGGTAAGGCAGCTACAATGGCCAGCTGAAACCTGGCCTCTTTTATTACAAAGCAAGCTAACTGGAAAAGCCCATGAGGTTTATCCCCTGTTGCCAGATGAGAGTTCATTAAATTATGAACTGACAAAAAAAGTTATCCTCAGGGCATATGAATTAGTACCCGAAGCCTATCGCCAAAAGTTTAGAACGCTCAAGAAGCAAGCTAATCAAAATTATCTGCAGTTTGAAAGAAGTAAGCAGCTGGCTTCTAACCAGTGGCTGAGGGCTCTTAAAGTACAGCTCAGCTATGAGAATCTCAGAGAAGTAATTCTGTTAGAGGAATTTAAACACTCTCTCCCACTCTCCATAAAGACACATGTAGAGGAGCAGCAGGTTCAGAAAGCCTGGCAAGTGGCCTTTCTGGCTTTAATTTTTAAGTCAGGTTCCCAGGGGAGAACCTTTCCTAGTCACCCCCACAAATCCGAAAAAGACAAAAGGTGGGAAGGTGTTAGGAGCCCAAGCAGTCCTGGGAGAGAAAGATAAGCAGGAGACACAGGGGGCCCTCCTCTAGCCAAAAGGGAAGGTGCTGTGAGCAAGAGTGAGACCCGGAGACCTGTGTGGTTCCATTGTAATAAGGTAGGTCAAGTAAAGGCTGACAGTTGGAAACAAAAGGGAAAACAGGTAGGGTTAATCAGGGCACATCTGCTGAGTGAAGAAGAGACCCTGATGGAAAGCACAGCAGAGCAAGCTGTATCTTTAACTGCAGTAAGAGTGCAACCCAGGACGTTAACGACTGCAAGTGCAGGAAAAGTTAATAGGATTCCTGAAGGTTATCAGGGTTTTGTGTTTGAAGGGAAAGTAACCCCATACACCTCGAGTGGGGCAAGCAAGCCCATAGTAATTCTCAGGGACACAGAAGCCACTAGATCCCTTTTACTGGGAAAAGGCCTGAACTTTCCCCCAGAGAGTGCAGTGAACACCAGAATGGTGGTGAATGGTATTGGAGGGCAGTGTATGCCTGTACCTGTAAACCGGGTGCACCTGGAGTGCAACCTAGTTTCGGGACCGGTGACCGTAGGGATTGTCCCTAGTTTGCCTGTGGATGGGTAGTGCTCCTAGGTAATGATCTGGCGGGGGTGAAGGTGGTAGCCCCCTCAATAGTGAAAGAAAGACTGCAGGAGGTCAGAGAGACAGGGCAGTGGCAGGAGACGGTCGCCTGCAGTTTCCCTGAATGTGTAATGAATCAGGCCATGATTAAACCAGCTCCCCCAGAGGAGACTGTGTTGGCACTGCAGGCAGATGACCATGAGGTCTGTCTGTCCGAGACTTTCTTTGGGAAGTTAGAAGACCCAGGGAATGAATTAAATATATTTTCCCTAGCTGAGGCTCAGCGAGCCGACCCAGTGTTGTGAGAGGTAGCTCAGGCTGCCCACTCTGAAAGTGAAACGAGGGAGTCCCTGATTGCTACTATTTAAAGAATGAAGCACTGATGAGGAAATGGAGTTGTCCTCACAGACCCAAGAGCAACGAGTGGACAGTAGTTCATCAGTTAGTGGTGCCGCAGAGGTACCAGAGAGAAATATCAAGAAGGGCCCACAAGACTACAGTGGCTGTACATGCGGGTATGCGAAAGACCAAAGCTCGCATAAGACAGCAGTTTGACTGGCCAAAACTCCACATAGATGTGGTAGAGTACTGCAGGAGTTGCCACATGTACCAGGTTGAGGGGAAACCCCAACCAACAGTGAAACCTGCACCCCTAAGTCCTGTTGGGGTTGGTGAACTGTAAGGGACCCCTGCCGAGAACAAAAGGGGATAGGCAGGCACAGGGCTGGCAAAAGGTTAGAATGGGAAGAAGAAAAAGCAACCAAGAGAGTAGGTTAAAGAAAGTCTGGGAGGAATCCCAGATGAAAACCCCTACTGTCCGGCCAGCTAAACCCGAAAAATTTGAAAAGTTAGACCCCACATCCTCCTATGTAAATGCAGACACTAGAAGCACCCCACCAGAGTTGTTAACAGTATTTACAGGAACCTGCAGAAACTAAGAAAGACCTCTAGGGGGCACAGAAACCACAAGGGTGATACCTCACCTAGTCGAAGTGCCAATGGGAGTACAGTAGAGTCTGCACAAATACCTGCAGGCAAGAGTGCCCCAGAGGACAAAGGGGGGAATAGCAAAGAATCCTCCTCTGCAGTCAGAAAAAAGAAAACCATCCATCCCCCTAAAGTTAAAAGCCTTTGCATGACTCAGCAAAGCACTAAAGGAGAGTCCAGGATAGACCCGTCCACTACTGACTCTCCTGAAAAAACAATTCCAACTCAGGGCTAATTAAACCTAAAAATCTCAAAGATCCTAGGCAGCCATGGAAATGGGCAAACTGAAGAAAAACTTTCCCAAAGAACCACATGTTTATTGGGATGCCAAAAAAGGGGCAATTAAAGCAGCACTGGCACCAAGAAAAGACAGGCTGTAATAAGTTTTAGGATTTATGAATGAATGGGAACGAATGAGAGAAATGCATGTTTTTTTCCTGTATCTTATATTTTCTCTTGACCCTTTTAATAAAATGCGTCTTTTCTCAAATTGCATTTCATTCCACTGGCTGTGGAGGTGTCATGCTAGACCCCCACCTACCAAGAATGAGGCATACTAATTTCGCCATATGGACATTAAATTTCAAATTGTTGCTGGGAAAAAGAGAAGGCCTGTTACTCGGGCTGCCAGTCACTTGACTGCAAGACATTTACATACCAATAGGGACAAGAAAGGGCGGCACAGTGGCGCAGTGGTTAGCACTGCAGCCTCACAGCTCCAGCGACCCGGGTTCAATTCTGGGTACTGCCTGTGTGGAGTTTGCAAGTTCTCCCTGTGTCTGCGTGGGTTTCCTCCGGGTGCTCCTGTTTCCTCCCACATGCCAAAGACTTGCAGGTTGACAGGTAAATTGGCCATTATAAATTGCCCCTAGTATAGGTAGGTGGTAGGGAAATATAGGGACAGGTGGGGATGTGGTAGGAATATGGAATTAGTGTAGGATTAGTATAAATGGATGGTTGATGGTCGGCACAGACTCGGTGGGCCAAAGGGCCTGTTTCAGTGCTGTATCTCTAAAACTAAAACTAAAGGTTACTTCCCTTATCTATTTAACCCACAATGGACTTTAAGCACCAGACATTGAAGGCAGGGAAGCACATTCCAGGCCCTGCTAAGTTGATACAATCCATAGAGCCAAGACCTGGTCAGACTAGATAGCCACATGACTAACCTGCTTGGCAACCTGGGTTTTTCTGAATTGTACAAACAGTTTGAACAGAAAAGACTGTTTGCTCCTGGACTGAGAAGATCTCTCCTGTCTGCTCCCATCTCTTTCTCACAAGCATCTGAATCCACTGAAGACACATTAGGCGGCACAGTGGCGCAGTGGTTAGCACTGCAGCCTCACAGCTTCAGCGACCCGGGTTCAATTCTGGGTACTGCCTATGTGGAGTTTGCAAGTTCTCCCTGTGTCTGCGTGGGTTTCCTCCGGGTGCTCCTGTTTCCTCCCACATGCCAAAGACTTGCAGGTTGACAGGTAAATTGGCCATTATAAATTGCCCCTAGTATAGGTAGGTGGTAGGGAAATATAGGGACAGGTGGGGATGTGGTAGGAATATGGGATTAGTGTAGGATTAGTATAAATGGGTGGTTGATGGTCGGCACAGACTCGGTGGGCCGAAGGGCCTGTTTCAGTGCTGTATCTCTAAACTAAACCCTAAGAGAGAAATGTCTCCTACAGCAAAGAAGGTTTAAGAAGAATACTGGGCCCCAACGAAAAGCAAGAACTACCCACAATCAAGGACTCTACAGCAAGCTCGAAGACCCGTAACAAAAACTCTTCAGATATTGCCTCAAAATTTTCCCTTTATTTTTGCTTCTGCTCTTTTCTGTCTCTATTTGCATATGCGTACCGTATATACATGCTAGTGTGGGCACGTCATGTATCCGTTGGAATCAACTGAATTAGAGTTTAAGTTTAATAAATTTCAACTTTTCTTCTTTAAACCTAAGAAAGCCTGTTTGTGCTGGTTTCTTTGCCTTATAATTGGAAAGCGGTGAACAATGATTCACTAATGGGGAACTAAAAACACAGTGTGTTTAAAATTAAACCCTGTTACAGTAAGACCAGGTGAAGGCTGAAAGGGACACCTGGATACCTTTCTCACTGGGTCGTAACAACGTTAAAGACACTATATAAATGTAAGTTGTTGCTGGTACTGGCAAGGCAATCAGTGGCAATGAAATTGTGTTCTGGTAAGAGACGGCCAAGTCCTTCGTGAGAGGCGGACGATTAAAAAAGCAAAGTGGACTCAGACATCTTGTGTAACAATGTTTTCATGTTATAAAATGGTGATGAAGCCTAAGATAGATGAACTGTTTGACCGGTCTTTGAGCATGACCTTGTGACTGTAGTGTGTGTCCCCGTGGGTAAACAGCAACGATTGTGCTGTTGTTTGGGTTGTATTTCAGTCCTGTGTGGAATTCCAGCACATTCCAGAGGAAATGGATAACAGACCTCGTGTGACGGTGGTGAATTTTTCTTTATACACATATATGGTTAAAGGCTGCCGAGTCAGTGCATTCTGTGTGAGAGTTTCCAGAGATCGATGACTGATGTTAGACCCCTTGCAGTGTATCTGGCTGTAAGATCACTTCCCACTTCTTCCCTCTCTCCTTATCGCCCCTCAGCACTCTCTACCCTCCCTTCTCCCTGAGTGTTTAATCCTCAGCTTGGGTGGAACACGATTTATCCATTTTGTTGCACACAGATAACAAAAGGCAAGTCATACTGGACTTTTAATCTCTTTCATTCAACATGTCTGAGTCTTTTTCCAATCTACATATCCAGGTGTGTACCTCGTGCTCTCTGTTTCTAATGTGCTGCTCTGGTCACCGAAGTGGTGACACTAGTTTTCTGTCTGGGCTGTACAGGCTATGTCTCCCATTTGTGAGGGGCTGTAACAGGGAAACAGCCTCTATTTTACACACACGCACACACGCTCGTGGGCACACTCCTCTCTCATTGAGAACCCAGCACCCAGTCAGTGTTCTTCCATTTTTCTCTCCTTGTCGTCCTGAGTCTGTTGCCCTAACCTGCGTACAGTTCCTTATGTCTGGGGCCAGACTGTAGGTGTTCGAAAGCTATTGAACTGTGGAAGATGTCCAGGCTCAGCCCTCCCACCAGACACAGGCATTACTGCACCCTGTTTCTACCCTCTCCCTAGCACAGGGGATGCAGCTGCGGCTGAGAACGTTTACCTCTGTGTACGGTGGGAATCAACACCAAGTTCCCAGTGCTTTGACCACTAGGCAGGGAAGTGGGGAAAAGAAAGATTTGCATTTCTATAGTGCCTTTCACCACCTCAGGACAACCCAAAACAGTTACTGCCAATGAAGTACTTTGGAAGTGTTGTCACTGCTGTAATGGAGGCGCAGCAGCCAATTTCTGCACAGCAAGATCCCACAAACAAAAATGTGAAACTGACCGGATAACCTGTTTCAGTGATATTGGTTGACGGATAAATATTGTCCGATATACTAGGGAGACCTCTTCTGCTCTCCTTCAAAATAGTGGCCATGGGATTGTTTACATCCACTTGAGAGGGAAGACGGGGCCTCAGTTTAACATCTTATTCTCAGTGCAGCTAGGGATGGGCAATAGAATCATAGAGTAGTACAGCAAAGAAGGAGGCCATTCTGCTTATTAAGTCTGTGCCAGCTCTTTTGAAAGCCAATGCAGATAAATGCGGCTTAGGCAGTGACGTCCATATCCTGAGAGCAAACAAGCAGAAGAAAGCTCCCCATTTGTGGGGATTGTGTTGATCCAGAGACCTGCTCTGCCAAAGATGGCTGTTCGGAGGTGATGGAAAACATTGTGAGGGTGTATCATCTCCACCTGTCTTTTCTCTTACTCTTAGACATCAAGGAGCTCGATATGGGGCAAAGCTGTCTGCAATGTATGAAATACTTGCTGTTCATCTTCAACCTCATCTTTTGGGTGAGTAAACACATTTCTATCTTTTTTTGTTTGGTAACTTTTGTGTTCATCCCAGTGAATTTTGGCACTGTGAGGTCAGGGCTGATGCAGAGTAAAGCTCCCACTAATCTGCCGAAACCTTTATAGGTGGCCCCTGCTGCACCAGTGAGATGCACTTTGGACCCATTCCCACTGAAAGCTGGTTTGAGACCCACTCAATTGCACCGCGAGTAGGACCCTGACACACAATGGGTCCTCTCTGTCACAGGTCACAGCCTGTCCTGTCACAGTCACATTTGGAGCAAACCCATTGCGGCAGCCTTGTTGTAGACAGGTCAGTTTAGATTCCTGACAGCTCACTGCCTAAATCTCCCTCCTCCCTATGATGTTTCTCTGTGATTTATGACCTGAGTAGGACGATGTCAGTGAGCCCCGATTACAAGAGCTGTGATGAAAACAAGTCCAAAGTCATCAATGTAATCGCAACATCTAATGATAGGCTGGAACTCCAGTAAAAGAGAAGACGGGCCAAAGTACTTTTAATACTGAAAACAGATGATTTAAAAATGTTTTTGTTAATCATAAAATATCAACCCTGACCAGGGGCCGTCCAGATTAAATTTCAGATATAAAATATGGTGGAGAGTTATTTAAACAATAAGTATCTCCCCCAACGCTTTCCTATCCCTTCAATAAGATGGAGGACTCTGTCTTCATGCTCTGTTTCAACTGGAAAAGAGCAGTCAGGGCCTCTCCCATTCATGTGTAAGCATCGGCTCCAGTTCCTGGGGGGCTCCTTATTCATATTCTTTGGCTTCAGTGCAACTGTGTCGAGATCCTGAGCCAAGCATAATAGACCTTGGCTTCAGGCTCCGTGTGTTGAACACTGCCAAGGGAAGGTGGGAGCAGTGCCCAGCAATGTGACCTGCTAGCAGCGACCAAATCCAAATCATCGGACGATGGGATCAGCTCTTGCAAAAGCATTGCGTTCTTGTACAACGCAGCTCCAAGTACACTAATGACCCGAGTTGCCGTGGAAACTCTTTCATTTGACCCATGGCTCAGTTACTGAAGTAAAACCAACCTATGTCTTTATATAGCGCCTATCACGATCTCGGGAAGTCCTAAAGCACTTCACAGCCAATGAGGTAGCTTTTTTGAAGTGTAGTCAGTGCTGGGGTGTAGTTGAATCATGGATTCAAGTCCCACTCTAGAAACCCTGAGCCCAAAATCCAGGCTGACACTCACAGTGCAGTACTGAGGGAGTGCTGCACTGTCAGAACGCAAGAATATAAGAAACAGGAGCAGGAGTAGACCATATAGCCCCACGAGCCTGCTCTGCCATTCCATATGCTCATGGCTAATCTTCTGCCTCAGCTTCACTTTCCCGCCCGCTCGCCATATCAATTAATACCCAGAGACACCAAAAATCTGTCTATCTCAGCCTTAAATATACTCAACGATGGAGCATCCACAACCCTCTGGGGTAGAGAATTCTGAAGATTCACAACCCTCTGAATGAGGGGTCAATCATTTAGAACTGAGATGAGGAGAAATTTCTCCTCATCTCAGTTCTAAATGATTGACCCCTTAATCTGAGGCTGTGCCCCCATGTTGTAGATTCCCCAGCCAGGGGAAACAACTTCTCAGTGTCTACCCTTTCACACCCCTTCAGAATCTTGTGTGTTTCAATGACGTCACCTCTGATTTTCTAAACTCCATAGAATATAGGCCCAATTTACTCAGCCCCTCATCGTAGAACAACCCTCTCATCCCAGGAACCAATCTAGTGAACCTTCGCTGTACTGCCTCCAAGGAAAGTATATCCTTCCTCAGATATGGAGAGCAAAACTTCACACAGTACTCCACGTGTGCTCTCACCAAATCCTGTACAATTGTAGCAAGACTTTCTCATTCCTGTACTTCAATCCCCTTGCAACAAAGGCCAACATGCCATTTGCCCTCCTAATTGCTTGCTGTACCTGCATGCTCAGAGGTGCCATCTTTTGGATATACTATTAACGGAGTCTGCCCCTCTCATGTAAAACATCCCATGGCACTATTTCAAAGAAGAGCAGTGGGGTCATCTCCGTTGTCCTTGATTGATCCCTCAATCAACCTCACTTAAAAAAAAAATGATCTGGTCATTATCACATTACTGTTTGTGGGAGCTTGCTGTGCACAAATTGGCTGCCGGGTTTTCTACATTCCAACAGCGACTATACTCTAGTGTGAGAATCTAGAACTAGGGTTCACTGTTTAAAAATAAGGGGTCGCCCATTTAAGACAGAGATGAGGAGAAAGTCTTTCTCTCAGAGGGTCGTGAGTCTTTAGAACTCTCTTCCTCAAAAGGTTATGAAAGCAGTCTTTGAATATTTTTAAGGCGGAGATAGATAGATTCTTAATAAGCAAGGGGGTGAAAGGTTATTGGGGTTAGGCGGGAATATGGAGTAGAGGTTACAATCAGATTAGCCATGATCGTGTTGAATGGCAGAGCAGGCTTGAGGGGCCGAGTGCTCCCAATTCGTATGTTCGTATACTTCAAACAAAAGTACTTAATTGACTGTAACCTGCTTTAGGATGTCCTGAGGTTGTGAAAAGCACAATATAAATGTAATTCATTCTTCTGCCTCTCTAATATAAAGCCCCTAGCACAGTGCTGGTTAGAATTGGCTAACTGATTAGTGACCAGACATTGCAGATGGGACCTTTGCAGTGAGTACCGCTCATCACCACAGTTAGGGATACACCTAACCAACAGAGGCACTAAGGGAGCTTCCCAACTTGCTAACTTTCCACTTATACCTCTGCTGCCCTGTGTCCTAACTCGCGCCAAGTCCCATTCACCTTTCACCCTTGCTGACCTGATCCAGCAGCCCCTCAATTTTAAAATTCTCATCCTTGTGCTCAAATCCCTCCATTTCCTCAGGCCTCCCTATCTCTATAATCTCCTCCAGTCCTACAACCTTCTGAGAACTCGGCGCTCTTCCCATTCTAGCCCCTTGCAAATCCCTGATTTCCCTTCACCCATCTGCTGGCAGCCGCACTTTCAGCCTCCTTTGCCCTAAGCTCTGGAATTCCCTCCTTAAGTATCTCTCTACCACTCTCCTCCTTTAAGACCCTCCTTAATTTTTTGACCAAGCTTTTGGCCACCTGTCCTAATATCTCTTTATATGGCTCGGTGACAAATTTTATCTGATAACGTGCCTGTGAAGTGCTGTGGGACATTTTTTACTGCGTTAAAGGCGCTACATAAATGAAAGTTGTTGCATCCTGTTACAGCTGGGAGGATGTGGGATTCTGGGAGTCGGAGTGTGGCTAGTGATAACGCAGGGAAACTTTGTGACACTCTCGTCATCCTTCCCGTCACTCACCGCGGCCAACTTCTTCATTGCTGCGGGCTCGGTGATCATGATCGTGGGATTCCTCGGATGCCTCGGAGCGGTGATTGAAAACCGTTGCCTCCTGCTTAGCGTGAGTACCAAATTCCGTCGGGTTTTACAATGCAGAAACAGGCCATTCAGCCCAACTGGTCTAGGCAGGTCTAAAGGGAGGAGCTTTTGTTTAGTTCAGGTTTGGTATGAGAGTGAGAGCTCTAGTCCATAATCCATTCTGTCACTCTATGTGTCAGCTGTGGTTCAGTGGGTAGCACTGTTGCTTCTGGGTCAATAGGTCATGTCTTTACGCCAGAGACTTGAGCACAATATCCAGGCTCACACTCCTTGTGCAGTACTGAGGGAGTGCTGCACTGTTGGAGGTGTCGTCTTTCAGATGAGACATTAAGTCAAGGCCCCTCAGGTGGATGTAAAAAGATCCCACGGCACTATTTGGAAGTGTGCAATTTACTGATCTGCTGTGCTCCTGTACCTACTCAACCAAGGACCTTCAAACAACACCCACAAATCCAACGGATAGCAGAGACTTTCACTCTTGCAGTTTGGGCTGGATTTGAACCCAAGCTTGAGGTTTGGTTCTCCCACTGCAATCTCCAGGCCCGGGTTAGTTGGGCCATGGATCAGAGGCTGTACATGGTCTGGTCCATCACTGTCTGCTGCTCACAACGGGGCAGTACCGCGTGTCTCTGATTTCAGTCGGTTTCCGATTCTGACTTCTCACGACCTTCTCCTTTCCTGCAGTTTTTCGTGGTCCTTCTGATCATCTTCCTCCTCGAAATGATCATCGGAATCTTGTTCCTGTGTAACCAGGAAACTGTAAGTGTGGATTCTGGGGCTATTTTTCCATTTTGAGCACTGCCCAAACATTAATGTCAATGTCCTTGGCACCACTCCCCTTCCCCCAGTCAAACAGGCACCAATGTAATATACATTGAAATCCCAAAACAGTGCTGGTCCAATCGATCAGCTGGGGTCAGGTATTGGCTCCGATTGATTAGCTGGGGTCAGGTATTGGCTCCGATTGATTAGCTGGGGTCAGGTATTGGCTCCAATCGATCAGCTGGGGTCATGTATTGGCTCCGATTGATTAGCTGGGGTCAGGTATTGGCTCCAATCGATCAGCTGGGGTCATGTATTGGCTCCAATCAATCAGCTTGCCAGCCTAAGGTATCAGATCTGATCGACCAGCTGTCTCCTCATATTAGAATTCATTGATCAAGTAGTATCCGATCAGCCACCCAGCTATTGGTATTGGCGCTGATTGATGACCTATGCAAACCCATGTCCTGATTTTATCGTGGATTAATCCTAGATAAACTTGTATGCAAAGGACGAGCTGAGGAATGGGCTGCAATTCTACAACACATCTGGAAACGCCGGGCTGACCAACGGCTGGGACATTGTGCAGACAGATGTAAGGTCACTCCGCCAATTACTTCCCCGTCGGCTGTTACTGGTTAGGGATTTGGTCGGAAGTGAAACTGACCGTGTATGTGTGTGATTCTTTCCCTGTCCAGTTCCGGTGCTGTGGTGTCATCAATTACAATGACT
Source organism: Heterodontus francisci (assembly GCF_036365525.1). NCBI lineage: Eukaryota > Metazoa > Chordata > Chondrichthyes > Heterodontiformes > Heterodontidae > Heterodontus > Heterodontus francisci. The sequence goes on along the minus strand of NC_090411.1, from coordinate 32,918,197 downwards.
GGTTCAGCGTCTTGAACGGAACAAAAGTGCCCAATTCGTGCTGCTTCAAGTTGGTCAGCAACTGCTCGACTATGCCTGAAACTTGGTGGACCGATGTGAGTCAAAGTTTGTATGCTCTAAGGAAGGTCCCATCTCACTGATCTCCTCCAGCCCTACAACCCTCTGAGATCTCTGTGCTCCTCCAATTCTGGACTCTTGCTCATCCTTGATTTCCATTGCTTCAAAATTGACGGCCGTGCCTTCAGCTGCTGAGGCCCTAAGCTCTAGAATTCCTTCCCTAAACCTCTCCCTCTCTCTTCTCTAATATGCTCCTTAAAACTTACTTTTCCTGTCCTAATGCCTCCTTACGTGGCTTGGTGTCGAAGTTTGTGATTACGCTCCTGTGCAGTGCCTTGGGATGTTTTATGAAGTTAAAAGTACTATGTAAGTACAAGTTATTGTTTATTTTATATGACAAGGGATCCTTACGTTTTGAGCTTTGATGGAAATTTCTTCAGTGGGAAGCCCTCTTGCCCCTGAACCAGGAGGTTGTGGGTTCAAGTCACACTCCAGAGACTTGATCCCAGTAATTCAAGCCCAACACTCCAAGCGCAATACTCAGGGAGTGCTGCACTGTCGGAGGTGCTGTCTTTCAGATGAAAAGTTAAATTGAGGCCCCATCTGCTTTCTGAGGTTGATGTAAAAGACCTTTTGAAGAAGAGTAGAGAAGCTTTCCCTGGTGTCCTGTCTAATATTTATCTCTCAATCAACATTGCTTAAAAACTAGATTATCTGGTCATTGTCACATTGTTGTGCTGTGTGCAAATTAGCTGCCGCATTTCCTGCATTACCACAGTAAGCACTCTTCAAAAGTGCTTTACAATTGGCTTTAAAGCACTTTGGGAAGTTTTGCAGTCATGAAAGATGCTTTATAAATGCAAGTCTTTCTTTTTGAATTATAAATCTAGAATTTGGTTAAGGCCAGCATCAGGCAGCAAATGGCCATAGGGAACGATCCTACACCAATAGATAGAGGTCTGAGGATCTCTAGGAATTGGTCCCAGGGCTCCATTGTAATATTAGCACACAGATGTGGCTGCTAATTGGCAGCTCCATCTGCCAGACCTTCGCAATTTCAGGCAGGTGCGGGTAGGTTTGGGGAGTGGAGTGGCAAACAGCACGGGGGGAGGGGGGCGGTGGGTGGGGATGAATGCAGGCTGCACAACGGTTCCAAAAAAAGGACCACCACCTTCTCAAGGGCAACTAGGGATGGGCAATAAACACAGGCCTTGCCAGCGATGCCCACATCCCAAGAATGAATATTAAAAGAAAGAATGTTGGCTCACACGTGGAGATTGTTCTGTTCATGGAACCTGACTCCCAACCGGAATCGGCAGGAGAGACTTGGTGGGGGGTCCAGCTACGTAGATTATTAAAATGTCATGAACAAGTACGGAAAATAATCAAAAAGGCTAATGGAATGCTGCCCTTTATATCTAGAGAACTAGAATACAAGTGAGTAGAAGGCATGCTTCAGCTATACAAAGCCCTAGTTAAACCACAACTGGAGTTACTGTCAGCAGTTCTAGGCACCACACCTTAGCAAGGATATATTGGCCTTGGAGGGAGTGCAGCATAGATTTACCAGAATGATACCTGCACTCCAAGGTATCAGGAATGATTACACAAACTGGGGTTGTGTTCACTGGAATTTAAAGGAATATGGGGTAATTTGATCGAAATTTTCAAGATATTAAGGGGAACAGATAGGGTAGATAAAGAGAAACAATTTTAGCTGTCTGGGGAATCTAGGACCATGGGGCACAGACTAAAAATTAGAGCCAGGCCTTTCAGGAGTGAAATTAGGAAACACTCCTTCACGGAAAAGGGAGGTAGGAGTTTGGAACTCTCTTCCAGAAACGGCAATTGATGCTGGTTCAATTGTTAATTTTAAGTGAGATTGATAGATTTTTTGTCAACCAAAGGTATTGAGGGATATGGGAGTAAAGGTGGGTATATGGAGTTAGGTCACGGATCAGCCATGATCTCATTGAAGGGCGGAACAGGCTGAGGGGCTGAGTGGCCTCCTCCTGCTCCTATGTTCCTTTGAGAGAAGGAGTCAATAATTGCTAATTCATAATTGAAAATATAACTAAAGCAGTGTTGCAATTCAGGGAAACTCCAGGGTTGGAGTATTGCACGGCATCATGGACTGTCCCTTCTAAGCCTTAAAGCTTCATGTGATGCTCACTTCTCCCAAAAGTTTAACTTGTTTCCTTGCGTCTGTAGCCATGCTATGAAAAGGTCATCGAGTGGCTGAAGGACAACATTGTGGCTGTCTGCATCTTCGGACTTTGCATTCCAGTGTTACAGGTACATTACATTATAGAACGAATGTCAAATGTTACCTGCACTCCCGAGGGGATCCTATCTTGGGCATGCTTTGCCAATCCACAACCAGTGTAGTGTTGCCACTCGCCGCAGAAAGTTAACATGCAGGGACAGCAAACAATTAAGAAGACAAATGGTATGTCAGCCTTTATTACAAAGGGGTTGGAGTATGAGAGTAAAGAAGTCTTACCACAATTATACAGGTGTGTGCAGTTTTGTTCTCCTTACCTAAGGAAGGACGTACTTGCCCTAGAGGGCGTGCAATGAAGGTTTACTAAACTGGGATGAGGGGATTGTCCTATGAGGTGGGATTGAGTAGATTAGGCTTATATTCCCTGGAGTTTAGAGGAACAAGAGGTGATCTAATTGAAACATGTAAAGTTCTTAAGGGGGCTTGGCAGGCTAGATACTGAGAAAATGTGGAGAATCTAGAACACAGGGTCACAGTCTCAGAATAAGGGGTCAGCCATTTAGGATTGAGAAAAGGAGAAAGTTCTTCAGTCAAAGGTTGTGAATCTTTGGAATTTTATTCCTCAGAGAGCGTTGGATGTTCAGTCATTGAATATATTCAAGACAGAGATGGATAGGTTTTTGGGCACTAAGGGAATGAAGGGATATGGGGATAGTGCGGGAAGGTGGAGTTGAGGTAGAGGATTAGCCATGATTTTGTTGAATGGCAGAGCAGGTTTGAAGGGGCGAATGGCCCACTCCAGCTTATGTTTGTATGTTCTAATGGCTTCCCTTCTCAAGCATCGTCCTTCTCCCTTTCAAAAGTTCCGCCTGCACCCACCTTCTCAGATATCTCACCCTCATCCGAGTCATTCTGCCCCAATTACCGTCTCCTCGCTAAGGTCCTCCCTCGCCTCTCATCTGTCTGCAAACTCACTCAGACTCAGTTTCTACCTTTCTTGCAGTACTGCCCTGGCCAAAATCAGGAATGACCCTGGTGAGTCATTCTTTCTATTCCGCCCTGTGGCATTAGAAGTGGTTGACCACATCCTTGTCCAACACTTCTCTTCTGCTGTCCAGTTCTGCAGTATGGCTCTTGCACAATCTCACTCCTACCTGATCAAATGCAGTCATTGTGACTCCAGCAATGGTTTCTCTCTTCTGTCACCTCTGGAGCTGCTCAAGAATTCGTTCTTGGCCCTGTCCTATTTCTTCATCCTGCCTCTCAGCAACATCAACCAAAGACAAAGAGCCACCTTCAATTGGATGCTGATGGCTTTCTTGACCTTTCTTGACCCTATGAGCAGCTCCATGCTATCACACTGACATGAAAAGCCACAGCTTCTTCCAGTTGAAGACGGGGACTAAGCCATTGACTTCACCTTTGGCAGCCCCCCACTCCACCCCCAGTCACTCACCCAGGCTGAACCACACTGTGTAAGACCAATGTATTCTGCTTGATCCAGGGCTGAGCATCAAACCCCAGATCCCTTTTATCACTAGGACTTCCTATTTTCAGCCCCTCACCATTGCTCATCTCCGCCCTTCTGTCTTCGAATTCATTTTTGTCACTCCCTAGGCTCAATTTCTCTAATGTCCTCCTCACCGATCCTTGTGCCATCATTGTCCTCGCCCCTCCTTAAGTCTGTTACCTCTTCCAGCCCCATAACCCTGTCAGATTGCTGCATTCCTTCAATTCTGGCCTCTTATGATTTTAATCGCTCCACCATTGACGGTCATGCCTTCAGCTGCCTAGACTCTGGAATTCCCTTCCTAAACCTCCCTTGCCTTTCTCATCCTTGAAAATGTTACTTAAAACCTACCTCTTCTGTCCTACTATCTCCTTATTTGGCGTGGTGTCTAATTTTGTCTGATTCTGCTCCTGTGAGGTGCTTTGGGACGTTTTACAACATTAAAGGTGCTATATATAAATGCAGGTTATTGTAGTTTTAAGTTGGTTTCCCCCAATGCATCGACTGTTGAATCTTCATACTTATTTTCAAATCCCTCCATGGTCTATCTACTCTACCACTGTAACCTCCTCCAGCCTGGTAACCCCTCCCATGTCCTGGCTTTTTGGGCAACCTTCCCCTATTGTCTTGGTCTTACTGTCCGGAATTCCTTTCCTAAAGCCCTCCATTTCGGTTTTCTCCTTCTATAAGCTTACTTGAAAACCATTTTTCCAACCATGCTTTCAGTTCCCACCCCAAATGGTTTGGTGGTCCATTCCTTTACTATTTCTAATTATTCTTTCTTCTGGTCTCTACAAAGAACCTTGGGCTGTTTTCTATGCTAAATGTGCTGCATAAATAAATGCTAATCGTATGTAATCAGTGAGCACCAGGATTCAACAAAAGGCTTGTTGTCTGAGACATATCTCTGCCCTGAGCGGTGGCTTGTCTGTAACTCTCTGTCTCTGTCTCTTTTGCTCCTCTGACTGTTCCTCTCTTGTTAATCCTAAACTCCAAGTATACAGTCCTACACACCCTTCCTCTCTAGGGTGTCAGCCATGGCTCAGTGGTAGCACTGTTGTCTCTGATTCACAAGTTCTGAGGGAGTGCTGCACTGTTGGAGGTGCTGTCTTTTGGATGAGACATTAAACTGATGCCCCATCTGCCGTCTTCGGCGCCCGTAAAAGATCCCATGGCTACTACTCGAAGAGGAGCAGGGGAGTTCTCCCTGGTGTCCTGGGCCAATATTTACCCCTCAACCAACATCACTAAAACAGATGATCTGGCCATAATCTTATTATGGGAGGTTGCTGTGCACAAATAGGCTGCTGCGTTTTCTATATTACAACAGTGACAACACTTCAAAAAAGATCTTCATTGGCTGTGATTGCTTTGGACTGTCCTGAGGTCGTAAAGGCACTACAGAAATGAGAAGTCTTTTTTTTTTTTGCATCCATCATATGTCTTCTCCTCCAAGTCATTCTTTCCCAGGAATGTGGGAGAAAACTAAACAGGTTCAAACCATCCTTCCTACCTACAGGCTTCTTAAACCCAATCTTGGCTCCACCGAACCACAACCCCTTGAGTTACATCAGCTGCTCTTCCACTCTTCAAAAACCTGGAAATACCGCAGAGGTGAAAAGTCAGATTTACAGCAACCAGTTCAGCTCCTCTTTATCTAATTTGAGAATGTTTTTCCCCTCCCTCTCCAGATACTAGGGCTAATTTCGTCCTTGGTGATGTACTGTCAGCTCGTCAAAACAGAGAAGCAATACAGCTGAAAAGAAATCTCCCGCCTCTGAATTCTGGGATTCAGTTCTCCGTTTCTCCATCATTAGTGTCTGGCAAATAGGCCATCTTCAAGTAGACAACTGAATGAGTGTCCTCTACAGGGTTATAACACGTACTGCAGCATTTTAAAACAATTACAAAGATTATATGAATTTAGGATTCCCCTGCCCCCGACAGGTGGGGGAAATGCAGACGCCATTGTGTTATTAAGCCCGCAGATGTTGTAATTAGAAGCTCCAATTCTATAACTGCTTCCTAGTGACATCATACGCATGGTTCAGTAACGCTCTATGCTGAAAGCAGCTCCTCAAGACATTCCAAGTGCGCCTCGTGAACTCTTCAGAGTCAATAGGAAAATGCTTTCAGTGCCAGAGCATGTGTGTAATAAACTTTTTTTTTTAATAAAAATTTCCTGGTAGTGTTTTTTTAATGGTTTTGCAATGCCCAGCTCCCCGGTGGGAGTCAGGCTAGCAGGGAGCACAGATCAGAAGTAAGGCTACAAGACAGTCAACCTGATTCTACAACCCACACTCACTGGGAGCTAGAATTGCCAAGTCTGGACAAACTCCTGGAGGTTTCATCACATGACCTCCCATCATTGGTCACCCAACATGTCCATTCTTGTGGTGACCCGCCTACTCATGGCCAATTGGAAAAGAAGCAGCCTCTTCATTCCCTGATTGGATAATTCTTGACTGTCACTCAAACAGCTTTTTTACCCCTGTATCCAATAGTTTAATCCAAAGATAGTATTTTATAGTTACGGATTTTGAATGGAAAACCACTGATCATTGGATGATACAGAACAGAAGGCCCATTGTGTCTGTGCCAACTCTTTGAAAGAGCTGACCAATTAGGTCTGCTCCCCTGCACCTCCCCTATAACACTACAAATTTTCCCCTTCAAGTATTTATCCAATTTGCTTTGAAAGTTACTATTGAATCTGCTTCCCCCCGCCCTTTGAGGCGGTGCATTCCGGATCACAACAATTCGCTGCATTAAAAAAAGTCTCCTCATCTCCCCCTCTGGTTCTTCTGCCAATTACTATGAATCTGTGTCCGCTGGTTCCAGACATCCCCCCGTCCGCCCCCTCCCCGGGCAACGGAAATACTTTCTCCCTGTTTTTTTTTGTTCGTGTGATGTGGGCGTCACTGGCTAGGCATTTGTTGCCCATCTCTAATTGCCCTTGAACTGAGTGGCTTGCTAGGCCATTTAAGAGTCAATCACATTGCTGTGGGTCTGGAGTCACATGTAGGCCAGACCAGGTGAGGACGGCAGATTTCTTTCCCTGAAGGACATGAGTGAACCAGATGGGCTTTTACAACAATTGACAATGGTTTCATGGTCACCACTAGGTCAGCTTATAATTCCAGATCACAGAATTGTTACAGCGCAGAAGGAGGCCATTCAGCCCATCGTGTCTGTACCTGCTCTCCGAAAGAGCAATTCACTCAGTTCCATTCCCCTGCCTTCTCCCCGTAATCCTGCACATTCTTCCTTTTTGCATAACTGTCTAATTCCCCTTTGAATACTTCAATTGAACCTGCCTCCACCATGTTCTCAGGCAGTGCATTCCAGACCCTAACCGCTCGCTGCGTGAAAAAGTTTTTCCTCATGTCACTTTTGCTTCTCTTACCAAATACTTTAAATCTGTAAACAGATTTACTAATTGAGTTCAAATTTCACCATCTGCCATGGTGGGATTTGAACCCATGTCCCCAGAGGATTAGCCTGGGCCTCTGGATTACTAATTTGTTGTATCAAGTCCCATTAAAGAGGGACATGAATTCTCAAACTTTTTTTTTATGGAAATAACACTGGGGCAGAGGGAGTGACTGATTCTTGGCCAAATGAAACTGTCTTTGCCTTTCTAATTCCGCGCATCTTTGAGAGATTCCTATCTTGCAGCCTATGTGAATATTGTCTCTCAGCAATTCAATAAGTGAAAGGGCTTGTAACATGCAAACTTTCTGAACAACACAATTAAAGTTTCCTGGTTTCTGAACAATAGCCCTGAGACTGCAGCTTTGTGTCATTTTTCACCAGTAACTTCTTGTCTGGAGCACTTTGTAATTTACGCAAAACAAGCCGATTTTATTATAAAATAAAATAAATTTATTGCCCATCCCTAATTTCCCTGCACCATGAGGAGGTGCTGTTGAGCCGCCTTCCTGAACCATTGTAGTCTATGTGGTGAAGGTTATTTTGATGTAGCTCAATTTGTTATAACTGAGTAGTTTGCTCAGCTATTTCAGAGGGCAGTTAAGAGTTAAACACATTGCTGTGGGTCTGGAGTTACATATAGGCCAGACTGGGTAAGGACAGCAGAGTTCCTTCCCTAAAGGACATTAGTGAAGCAGATTTTTAAAAAATGACAATCCAGTAGTTCCATGATCACTGTCACTAGCTTTTTTTCAAATTCCTGATTTATTTAAATAACTAAATTTAAATTTCACAGCTGTCATTTGAACACATATCTCTAGGCCACTGAATTACTAGTCCAGTAACATAACCACTAAGCCATGGTTCCCATCAATTGTCACAAATGCATTTATAATATCACAACGTGCATTCCTGACATGACAACTTCATCCGAGGAACAAATAATGGTAACTACTTGGTAAAGCTCTGGGACATGGATTTAAATCCGACCTAGATGCTCACTGTAAAGGTCCCAACATGCACATAATCCAGGCTGACACTCCCAGTGCAGTACTGAGAGAGTGCTGCATTATCAGAGGTGCTGTCTTTTGGATAAAACATTAAATCAAGGCCCCGCCTGCTTCTCAGGTGGATGTAAGAGATCTCACGGCCACTATCTTGAAGAACAGGTTAGGAGTGACGGTGGGGGGGGGGTGGTTCTCCCCAGTGTCCTGGCCAATACATATCCCTCAACCAACATTATCACATTGGTGTTTGTGGGAGCTTGCTGTGCGCGAATCGACTGCCACGTTTCCTACATTGCAACCATGACTACACTTTGGGACATCGCAAGGTCTTAAAATTTGCTATAGAAATGCAAGTGTTTTTTTTTTACATGGAATTAGTTTGCATGAAGTATTGGCAGTGTCACTCAGAGAGACTGAGGGCAATGGAAAATGGTGACCCTGGTGCTGCAGATGACATTCCTCTGAGGTTGCAGCTCAAGTGTGTGGTAGGCTAAAATGTAGGGAAATTGACTCTGAATCCAAACATTTTAAAGCTGAGTTGGAATGCTGCACTCGGACACTGGAATGGGAAGCTGTTTTATACATGCAGTGATCCCATTATAAGAATGTGAAATATCGGATCCCAGGGCCAGAACACAGACAGTTTTAAAGGAAATAAACCCCTGTTTGTAGAGCAGGGATATTCCCACCCAAATACTGAACCAATGTCACTCTTTTAATCAGCAATGAATTGCAGGAAACACCTTTACTGTGATGCACACCCCCACCCCCAGAATGCTGCTGGGTCTGTTTGGGAAACGTGTTCACTTCCCCAGTGACGGCATTTCTCGCCTCAGCCCACACAAGACAAAAATCAACTCCTCCAGCACATCAAATCCACAAAGTGTAAGGTTCAAAGAGAAGGGAAGCTGGCGTGTTATCTGACTGTTCCACGTGACTTCCCCGAGAAGTCGAATTTGTCTGTGAAGTGTCAGCCTGTGCCTCAGTAGGTAGCACTTTCTCACCTCGAGTCAGAGGTTTGCTGTTTCAAGTCCGGAGGTTTCAACACCTTACACTTATATAACTGTTAACACAGCAAAGCATCTCAGTGCCTTTCACAGGAAAGTAATCAATAAAAATTTAACACCGAGCCACAGAAGGAACTATCAGGATAAATGGCTTGGTCAAAGAAGTAGGTTTTAAGGACCGTCTTAAAGGAGTAAAGAGTGGGAGAGAGAAAGATGGAGAGGTTTCGGAAGGGAATTCCAGAGATTAGGGCCCAGACAGCTGAAGGCACAGTGCAAACGGTGGAGTGAAGGCAATCGGAGACGCTCAAGAGGTCAGAATTGGAGGAGTGCAGAGATCTCAGAGGGTTACAGGGCTGAAGGAGAATACAGAGATGGGAGGACGGGGAGGTGGAGATATGGGTGGATTTCAACACGAGGTTAGAGAGTTTTCAAATCAAAGCATTGCTAGACCTGGAGCTAATTTAGGTTAGCGAGCACAGGGGGTGATATGTGAATGGGACTAGGCAGGAGCTGTGTGAAAGGGTTAACTCCCTTTACTGGGGCCAGACTGTCCGGTGACTAACTGCAGAGGCAGAAAGGTGGGTGCAAGGCTTATTTGTGGAATTGATCGTCTTAAAATGTGTGAATTTGTCTGTGGTTATTATACAGACAGTGACAGGCTGTGCTGCATGGTGACTCCTGGTGGGTGATTATTGAAATGACAAGAGAACTTTTATCACAAGTGGTTTCCCAGTGCAGCTCATCAGCAACTTGCATTATAGAGCATCTTTAACACAATAAAACATCACAAGGTGCATCCCACGAGCGTTATAAAGCAAAATTTTGACACCAAGCCACATAAGGAGATATTAGAGCAGATGGCCAAAAGCATGGTCAAAGAGGTAGGTTTTAAGGAGCGTCTTAAAGGAGGATAAGTGAGGTGGAGATGTTTAGTGAAGGAATTCCAGAGCTCAGGGCGCAGACAGCTGAAGGCACGGCCGCCAATAGTGGAATGACTAAAATCGGGGGACGCTCAAGAGGCCAGAATTAGAGGAATGCCATGATGTCGGAGGGTTGTGAGGCTGGAGGAGGTTACAGAGATGGGGAGAGATAAGGCCATGGAGGGATTTGGAAACAAAGATGAGAATTTTAAAATCGAGGTGTTGCTTAACCAGGAGCCAGTTGAGGTCAGTGAGCACAGGGATGATAGGGGAATGGGACGGTGCGAGTTAGGACCCAGGCAGCAGAGTTTTGGGCGACCTCAAGTTGTAGAACATAGAACATAGAACAGTACAGCACAGTACAGGCCCTTCGGCCCACGATGTTGTGCCGAACCTTTAACCTACTCTAAGATCAAACTAACTACCTACCCTTCATTCTACTATCATCCATGTACCTATCCAGGAGTCGCTTAAATGCCCCTAATGTATCTGCGTCTACTACCACCGCTGGCAGCGCATTCCACGCACCCACCACTCTCTGTGCAAAGAACCTACCTCTGACATCTCCCCGAAACCTTCCTCCAATCACCTTAAAATTATGCCCCCTGGTGATAGCCCTTTCCACCCTGGGAAAAAGTCTCTGGCTATCCACTCTATCTATGCCTCTCATCATCTTGTACCCCTCTATCAAGTCACCTCTCATCCTTCTTCGCTCCAATGAGAAAAGTCCTAGCTCCCTCAATCTTTCTTCGTAAGACATGCCCTCCAGTCCAGGCAGCATCCTGGTAAATCTCCTCTGCACCCTCTCTAAAGCTTCCACATCCTTCCTATAATGAGGCGACCAGAACTGAACACAATATTCCAAGTGTGGTCGAACCAGGGTCTTATAGAGCTGCAGCATAACCTCACGGCTCTTAAACTCAATCCCCTTGTTAATGAAAGCCAACACACCATACAACCCTATCAACTTGGGTGGCAACTTTGAGCGATCTATGGACATGGACCCCAAGATCCCTCTGTTCCTCCACACTACCAAGAATCCTGTCTTTAAGCCTGTATTCTGCATTCAAATTCGACCTTCCAAAATGAATCACTTCACACTTTTCCAGGTTGAACTCCATCTGCCACTTCTCAGCCCAGCTCTGCATCCTGTCAATGTCCCGTTGCAACCTACAACAGCCTTCCACACTATCCACAACTCCAGCAACCTTCGTGTCATCGGCAAACTTGCTAACCCAGCCTTCCACTTCCTCATCCAAATCATTTATAAAAATCACAAAGAGCAGAGGTCCCAGAACAGATCCCTGCGGAACACCACTGGTCACCGAGCTCCAGACTGAATACTTTCCATCTACTACCACCCTCTGTCTTCTATGGGCCAGCCAATTTTGTATCCAGACAGCCAACTTTCCCTGTATCCCATGCCTCCTCACTTTCTGAATGAGCCTACCATGGGGAACCTTATCAAACACCTTGCTAAAATCCATATACACCACATCCACTGCTCTTCCTTCATCAATGTGTTTTGTCACATCTTTGTGGGAGGCTGGCCAAGAGCATGTTGGAATAGTCACATCTAGTTGTAACAAAGGCATGAATGAGGGTTTCAGCAGTAGATGAGCTGAGGCAGGGGCAGAATCGAGTGATGTTACAGAGATGGAACTAGGCGGTCTTAGTGATGGTGCGGCTATGTGCTCAGCACAACACACGAGACGGGCCTGGGTCCATGTTTGGAATCTGAAATACTGGCATAGTCTCTGAGCTGCATCTAGTGTACAAGTGGCCTGGACGGCAGAATGGGTTCTGTTCGCCATCTGGATTCTAATCCTAACTCCTGATCATCCAGGCTTCCTGCTCTAGATCACTATCTAGTGACCTGCATTGGAAAATATGTGTATGTGAGAAAGAGAGACAGAAGAGGATCTGTCTTGCTATGGAGTGCTCCACAGTTGGAGAATGAAAGGCATTTCATTTATATAGTGCCTTTCATAACCTCAGGACAACCCAAAGTGCTTTGTAGCCAATTAAATACTTTTTGAAGTGTAGCCACTGCTGTAATGCAGGAAATGCAGCAGCCAATTTTCACACAGCAAGCTCCCATAAACAGCAATATGATAGTGACAAGAGAATATGTAGTTAAGCGATGTTGGTTGAGGTGTAAATATTGGCCAGGACACTAGGGAGAACTTTCTCGCTGTTCTTCAAAAAAGTGCTATTAGATTTTTTACATCCATCTAAGAGGGTAGAAAGGGCCCTACCTTCATGTTTCAGCCAAAAGAAGGCAGCTCTGACAGTGCAGCACTCCTTCAATACCGCACTGGAATATCAGCCTGGATTATAGGCTCAGGTGTCTGAAGTGGGACCTGAACCATAACCTTCTGACTCAAGAGGTGAGCATGCTACATTGACACTGAGTACAGCACTATCAAAGCTGCCATCTTTTTGGATGAGAGGTTAAGCTGAGACCGCGTCTGTCCCCTCAGGTGGGCGTAAAAGATCCTATGGCACTATTTAAAGATGAGCAAGGTGTTCCCCCAGTCTCCCAACCAATATTTATGTCCAGTTCAGTTTCTGGTCAATGGTAACCCCCAGGATGTTGATAGTGGGGGAATTCAGTGATGGTAATGCCATTGAACATCAAGAGGAGATGGTTAGATTCTCTCTTGTTTGAGATAGTCATTGCCTGGCACTCATGTGACGTGAATGTTCCTCGCCACTTATCAGCCCAAGCCTGGATATTGTCCAGGTCTTGCTGCGTCTGGACACGAGCTGCTTCATTATCTGAGGAGTTGCGAATGGTGCTGAACATTGTGCAATCATCAGCGAACATCCCCACTTCTGACCTTATGATGGAGGAAAGGTAATTGATGAAGCAGCTGAAGATGGTTGGGCCTAGGACACGGCCCCTGAGGAACTCCTGCAGTGATGTCCTGGGACTGAGATGATTGACCTCCGACAACTACAACCAGCTTCCTTTGTGCTAGATATGACTCAAACCAGTGAAGAGTTTTCCCCGATTCCCATTGACTTCACTTTTGCTAGGGCTTCTTGATGCCATACTTGGTTAAATGCTGCCTTGATGTTCAGGACAGTCACTCTCACCTCACCAGCATGGACCAGTTGGGCTGTATGGCCTGTTTCTGTGCTGTGGATTCTATGTAATTGCACCCCTGTTCGTAGCTCATAGTCTTTATCGTAGTCCTGAGGTTGGTTCGTTGATTAATTGGAAACAATATAGATTACTTTAATAATTGGCAGCCTCATTTTGGAGAAAGGTCCTTTTGTTGGCATTGGGCAATCTGGGGCGGGATCTAGCAGGGCCGACGTTTGATGGACACCTTCCCTGACCAATCGACAAGAACCGCGTGGTGATTGGCAGATCTGATGACGATTCAGCGGTAGACACAGGCGGCACATCCGCTGCCAAGTGGTTTCTCAACCAATCAATTGGTTCCATTTGAAACTAACCACCGGATGGAAAAACTATTTGCCGCCACCTTAACAAACTGACGAGATATTTAACTGTTTGCTCAAATCGGTAATTCTGTCCATGACATGGAGGCGTTTCCTCCTCGCCTCCGCCGCCTTATTCCCGAGATGATAACCGTGCAACCCGCCTACTCTACGGTTATCATTCCAACCAATCAGAGGACCCAAAGCTTTGATTGACAAGGGTGTTTTTCAATCAATACGCAAAGTACGAGTCGATCCTGCCCACCGAGTGGTACCAAATCGACCCTCAGCCAATATATTCTGTCATTGCCTATGACTGACGTGGATATTAGCCAATAAAATAGGAGTAAATCCTGATTGCCCTGTGCACCAACCAATGATCTAGGATGGCCGGGACGAAGATGTGGAGCGCTGAGAATATCCCGCCTATCGCTGATTGACATGCTATTGACCAATGGAACGATAGAACCTAATGACGGACACTTAAGAGAGCAATCAGACAGGAGGGACCTATGATTGACAGTCACGTCACCCAATGAGGCTGGAGGAGGGTGTTGCTAAGGCCCCCGACCAGTTCCGGCCTGCTGATCCAGGCGCACAGTGACAGGCAGACCGAGGCCTGGTGTGAATCTTTTCATTGTAAAAGCTTCTGCCGCTTCCTTTCGCCCGTTTCTCCTGGTCGAGGCGGCAGTTTGTAACCCGAGAAGATGCCGGCGGTGTCCAAAGGCGATGGGATGAGGGGGCTGGCGGTGTTTATCTCGGACATTAGGAACTGTAAGTGATTGCAGATGGATTGGGAGGGGAAGGAGGGCAGGCAGAGCCCTTCAGCCCATTTATAATTTATCTGCCCCCCCCTTTTTTTTAATATTAAACAATAATTTATAAAATCATAAAATTAGTTTATTCACTATATGTACCCTCCCCCCCCACCCCAGTTAAATTGAGGTTTTTTTTGCAGGTGGGGGGCACAGTTTCCATCTCGATGCCATGGAGCGTTGTCACCCCTGGCAACGGTGGCGGTGGTTCCGGAAGGTTCTTTCGGCCCAATCCCATCAGAGTTGGTGACCTTTCCTTTTGATGGCGGGCAAGGTGGCGAGTTGGCCGTGGTGGGGTCACGGTGCGCAGCCTCCATTTTGGATGCCAATTGTGGCCCCCCTGCCCAGTGGTTTGTGCCCCTGTTAACCCAAAGCAAGTAGCACTTGGAGATTCTGGCACTGGGTGGGATGGGTGGGGACGGTTGCTGAGTAGGAATGCCTTGTGAATGGGCAAAGCGCTCCATTTTAAACAGGATGGGGACAATCACTGGTCATGCAGCAGATCGAATCTTGTTACCTCATTTCCATGATTTATTTTACAACTAGAACTAGCATATCTAATTCCATATTTGTTGCTTGCATCCCTTCCCCTAACCGATCCAGCATATTAACTATGACTGGATGGGGCAAGATATTAAATGCAGTAATGACTGCCTATGCTGAAAATGAGGGATGCTGTTAACAGAGTGTCAGGAAATAAGAGGGTTTCTTTAAAGGTGGGTTGACGTATGGAGACTGCCAATTCGAACAGTAAATGCACAAGATTTTAGTCCTCTTGACTGGCACAGTACAAAATGGGTGGAGTTGATTACTCAGCTTAACACAGTAATGGCACTAAAGTAAGCCAAATTTGGTATGGGTGTTCTGTAGTTCTAGAGTGCATTCATCACAAACTCTGTGGTTAATGCACCAAAATCCACTGCAGTCCTGTTGCAGAGGCACCCTGTTGCACTGTCTCCCAGTTTCCCAATAACCTTGATTGGTACTGAACCTTGACCACCAACATCAGGGTCACATGTACAGCTCTGTTATGAGACCACTGATAAACGTTAATGACTGCACACTTCTCCAGTTCTGTGCTGATCTTTGCTGATCCAGTTTCAGACCAGTGCCAGATTAATTTTGCGATGGAGTGGATTGCAAAGGACCAGCAACACTTTTCTGTTGGTCTTCCCAATGCATGACCATCAATATGCATCAAACGGTTCGCCGCTGCCTCCCTCCTCTTTTCTGTTCAGAAATGAATATGAAACATGCCCCATACCCAGGTCGAGCATTATGGGTCAATCCCAGAATAGGGAAGAGTGATAGTTGGACATCTCACTGCAATGCTTTAATGTTTCCATTCAGCAAAATTACTAAACTGAGGCCATTTGAGATTTGTTTGTTCAGATCTGCTTTTTAAAAAAAAAAGTTATTTAGCTTTGAAAGACTGTACCTTTTTTTGCTGTTTTCTTTGCTGTAAGATGTACTGTTCTGTCTGCATTTTATCAGCACACCTCCCTACTCCTCCTCCTTCCCCCACCCCACCCCACCCTGACACCTCTCTTAAACATAAGAAATAAGAACAGGAGTAGGCCATTCCAGCCTGCTCTGCCATTCAATAAGGTCATGGCTGATCATCTTCCTCAACTGTACCTTTCTGCATTATTCCCATAATCTCTTAATTTCCTTCATATCCAAAAATCTATTAACTCTGTCTTGAACATACTCAATGACTGAGCATCCACAGCTCGCTGTGGAAGAGAATTCCAAAAATCCACAAACCTTTAAATGAAGAAATCTCTCCTGGTCTCAGTCCGAAATGGCGGATCCCTTATTCTGTGACTGTAACATAAGAATATAGTTCTAGACTCCCCGGCCAGGGGTAACATCCTCCCAACATCTACCCTGTCAAGGCCCTTAAGAATTTTATCTTTCAATGAGATGACCTCTCGTTCTTCTAAAAATTCTAGGGTTTATAGGTCTAGTCTACTCAATCTCACATTGTAGGACAATCCCCTCATCCCAGGAATAAGTCTAGTGAATCTTTGTTCCATGCCCTCCAAGGCAAGTATATGCTTCCTTAGGTAAGGAGGCAAAAACTGTACACAGTACTCCAGGTGTGGTCTCACCAAGGCCCTGTACATGTAAGACTTTTTCACTCGTAGCCTTTATTACAAAGGGATTGGAGTATAACATATTTGCTTTCCTAATTGCTTGTTGTACCTGCATGTTAACTTTCTATGATTTGTGTACAGTGACACCCTGGTCCCTCCGAATTTCACTATTTCACATTCTTACCTTTCACTTGTGAATATTCTGCATAACCTAGACAATGACTGTAGGTACTATTCAGTTGAACCAGGCGATTTCATCTGATGTCCATGTATATTTTCCCTTGGACGGGTCACTGAATAGTGGTTAGAACACAAAGCCAAGCAGAGTTTCTCTCTTCTCATCCTATTTACCCCCACCCTCCAATACCTATCTCACCACAAGCCTGGAAATCAACTGTGGCAACAACTAACAACATTACAACTCCCTCTTCCTAGGTCAGGAGCATCACATCTGGTTGTTGTATTCCAGCTCTGTTCCGTCTGAGCTTAGCTATCTTGCTAAAGAATGGGAGTCGAATGTGGGAATTTCTGGGCTGTGTGGCTCAGTGCCACACTGCTAGGTCGTTAAGAGTACAGTAGTACAGAATTTAGCTCCCTCCCCTTTATCTCCCTATCCCCCTGCGAAAGTGCTGATAGGGCATCAGAATTATTTTTTGGTAAAGCGGATAAATATTGGAAGAAGCGCAATGTATGTAGAAGTACAGGGAATTTTTTTTTTTAGAGATACAGCACTGAAACAGGCCCTTCGGCCCACCGTGTCTGTGCCGACCATCAACCACCCATTTATACTAATCCTACACTAATCCCGTATTCCTACCACATCCCCACCTGTCCCTATATTTCCCTACCACCTACCTATACTAGGGGCAATTTATAATGGCCAATTAACCTATCAACCTGCAAGTCTTTGGCATGTGGGAGGAAACCGGAGCACCCGGAGGAAACCCACGCAGACACAGGGAGAACTTGCAAACTCCACACAGGCAGTACCCAGAATTGAACCCGGGTCGCTGGAGCTGTGAGGCTGCGGTGCTAACCACTGCGCCGCCCTAATTGGGACTAAATGGATAGCTGTTTGAGAGAGCCAGTGCAGGGGAGCTGGGCCAAATGGCCTCCTTCTGTGATGCACAATTCTCTGCTGCTTCACCTCCCCCTGCTTTTTGGATGGTCCACCTGCAGTCAGAAACCTACTGGGCAATTACAGCATATAAATCCTATGAATTTTGGTACGGCCTGTTTGCACACCAGCTACCAAGAATTGCAATCCCAGCTGCAGGAGTTTGCATTGATGAAAAACGAACCCCCGGGGAGAAAACCAAATCTTTGATCAAAACCGTAATTAAAGACCAAGGATCAAGCTCTATCCATTGTTGAAACTTCAATGTCAGGCTGGGCCAGTTATTTTGGGTCCTGTTATTAAGCTGGTGGGAGTTTATTTTGTATGGTTGTGAGCATAGGCAGAACAGCAATGTGAGCTCCTTGAAACCTTAGCACCTTGGAAAATGTCATGTATAAAAGGATGAAAGACTTGCATTTCTATAGCGCCTTTTATGATCTCAGGATGTCCCAAAGCACTTTACAGCCAGTGAAGTACTTTTGAAGTGTAGTTGCTGTTACCGTATTGGAAGCATGGCAGCCAATTTGTGCACAGGAAGCTCCCACAAACAGCAATGTGATGATGACCAGAAAATATTTTTTTTGTGTTCTTTGCGGGTGAGATATTGGCCCTTGGGAAGACTCCCATACTCTTCTTTGAAATAGTGCCAATGGAATCTTTTACCTCCACCAGAGAAGATGGGACTTCAGTTTAACACCTCATCCAAAAGCGGGTACCTCTGACAGTGCCGCGCTCCCTCAGTATTGGAAATGGGCTGTCGGCCTCGATCTTGCGCTCAAGTCCTTGGACTGGGACTTGAACCCACGACCTAAATCAGAAGTGTGTTATGCTGAGCCACGGCTGACACTTCAGTCTGGAAGTGGAAGGGGAACTGAGGAGGGGAATGGCTTGGATGTGGCTGCTCTAGGTGGGGTCGAGGTGCTTTAATTTTGACCTTATTAAATAATCTTGGTGTTGAGCAAAGACCCACAGTGCTAATATGTAAGCTCGAGAAATATGAAAGAAAATTAAGGTAGTCTTTAGTTGACACCAAGCTTGTGTTTTTAAAAAGAAAACTAAAGATTTTGGGAGGAGACTGGTGTGCAAGAGATTTTATGATTGACATTCCTAAGAGAGAATGAGTTGGATTAGTAGGCAGTGTGACCAAGTCCTGATTAAAACTGAAGATTCAAGGTGCAGGAAGAGACACTATTTATATATTCTGTTCTTGATCGTGTAATACTACAGAACATCTTCAAGTTTAGTGGGCTAGAGGATGAGGGATAATTGAACCTGGGTGTGTAGATGTCTTTCAGTGCCTATCTTAAAATCAAACACAGAATGTATTATTTTATGTTAGAGTTAAATATGAACATTTGGAAAGCAGAGTTGGTTGGAGCATGCGCATTTCTCTGTAGATGGTGATATAAAGCTGAGGCACCACAGTGTCACCACTGGCAGGATGCTGTAACTACAGTGTGACAAGATTACATAGGCAGTTCCCATTAGAAATGTGGACGTGGGAATTTATAATAGAGTAAGCTGACACAATATGTGCTAACAGGATGTGATGTTTTGTAGATGGGAAATGTGATCAGGCATAGGATTTTGAATGTGATAGATGTGTTTACAGAGTTGAGGAGGAGTTTGGTTTGGATGCCTCTGCGGCTGCTGAGGGAATGGAAAGGCTGCTCCTGGGGTTCAGAGGTGCTTTGCAGGAATGCACATTAGCTGTGTGATGGGCTTTTGATCAGTGCTGTTGGCTTTTCTAAGTGCAACGTGTGACTGCTGTTCTTGGTGGGTTAGGCATGGTGTAAAACAACCTGAAAGAACAGCTCAGAGGAGCTGAATGTTTTTCCTACAGCTGTGTGGGTAGGGGGAGGATGTTGACACTAAAATTAGTTGAAATAATCAAGACTTGAGGGTGAAAGGTTTGTTGAGGGTGGGGGTTCTGTGATCGATTTTGATGACTTCTGGACCAGGTGGCCAGAATAAAATACATGCTTGGTTCAGAAAATGAGGTTACTAACCTTTAACGTTTTGGGGTGTATTTCCCTCTCTCCAGTGTTCTCCCTTCCTGAAGCTGCTGATTTACACTGGGTTACAGTTCTACAGCAGCACTGTAGAGCCCCATTTCATGTTGAGCACAGGCTGCCAGTGTTGGCAGAGCTTCAGTTGTTGAGTATGTTGCCAACCATCATCCACACAGGCACTGAATATCCTTGCTGACATTCACTTCCCTCATTCAGGGAGCAGGGAGGCCATTTTTAACATCTCTTGTCAACCCTGAGCTCAGATCAACTAGTTGAGCACTGGTAACTGAACTTGAGCTTTCTGACTGGAAAGGCTCCATTTACTGTCTTCAGGCAACCTGGAAGATTGGGCCGTTTGTGTTATCACACAATTCAGATCAGGAATCAAACCTGGGTCATTTTGTACTGTGCCACACTGGTAACCCAGCAGGTTACTGGGCAAGCTAACACTATTTTCAATGTAAAATGCATAAAATCTTAAAATATCACTATGTTGGTCTTGTGTATGTTAGCCCAATGTTGTAAGCTCTGGTTTAAGAGCAGGGGTAGGCTGTAAGCCTACTGTGCCATTCATTGAGATCATAGCTGATCTTCAACCTAACTTCACTTTCCCACCCAATTCTTACATTCTTGGTTCCCTTAGTATTCAAAAAAAATCTGTCGATCTCAGTCTTGAATATATTCAACAACGCTGCATCCACAGCCATCTGGAGTAGAGAATTCCAAAGATTCACAAACCTCTGAGTGAAGAAATTTCTTCTTGCCCCAGTCTTAAATGGCTGACCCTTATTGTGAAACTGTACCCATAGCTTTAGGCTTTCCAGCCAGGGGAAACAGCCTCTCAGCATCTAAACCTGCTAAGCCCACTCAGAATTTTAAATGTTTCAATGAGACTCCAGTGTAGTATTGAAACAGTGTTATGTGGCATTGTTCTTAGAAATGGAATGTCAAACTAACACCGTTCTACCTATTCCACTGGTCCATGGAGAAGTTGAGCTCCTACAGCCCTATTTGGAGAAGAACGGAGTTTTCTCTGCATCCTGACCAAATGCATTGGAGGCAGTACAGAGAAGGCTTACTAGACTAATACCTGGAATGGGCGGGCCGTCTTATGAGGAACTGTTGGACAGGCTAGGCTTGTATCCGCTGGAATTTAGAAGAGTAAGATGCGACTTGATTGAAACATATAAGATCCTGAGGGGTCTTGACAGGGTGGATGTGGAAAGGACGTTTCCCCTTGTGGGAGAATCTAGAACTAGGGGTCACTTTAAAAATAAGGGGTCGCCCATTTAAGACCGAGATGCGGAGAAATTTTTTTCTGAGGGTCGTGTGTCTTTAGAATTCTCTTCCTCAAAAGGTGGTGGAAGCAGAGCCTTTGTTTTTAAGGCAGAGGTAGATGGATTCTTGATCAGCAAGGGGGTGGAAAGTTATTGGGGGTAGGTGGAAATGTGGAGTAATCAGTTGTGCCATGAACTTATTGAATAGAGAAGCAGGCTTGAAGCGCTGAGTTGCCGACTCCTGCTCCTAATTCGTATGTTCGCATCTCTGTATTTCCTTCTTAACCAAAAAAGAAATGACAGACTGGCTGTTTATCTCTTTGCGGACTGTGGTATCTTGTGTGGAAATGCTCAAAGCTCTTGCCTACATAAATGAATTGTTTGAAAGTAATTCATTGCATCTGGAGTACTTCTGAGACATTTCTGCACAGTGTGATAAAATACTATATAGATGCAAGTCATTCCTTCTCGAAAGTTAGTGTCAAATGGTTCTCTGTTATCTGGGGTCATTGGAATTTCTTTCTTAAACATACCTCTTCTCAGATTGACGGTTAGCATCTGTTTGGTGCAGATTGTTTTAAGTTTCTGTGTATGCAAGCAGCACAACTGTTGACATCAACTCTGCGCTTTCCCTTCTCATTCCACCTAAGCTGTTTAATACAGCAATCTACAAAGCCTTCCTTCTCCCTGTATCCTCATGTGTTGAAATTGTCACTCATTGTGCCAAAATTCTGTACTTGCTTAGGGCTTTGAAACTGTGATGCCTTATCTCCTCCTTTTGTCTTTCCTTCCTCCTGTTATCTATGGGCTTTCAAATAAACAAACTCTCCAAAGTGCTTCACAGGCATGGCTTCCAGTTACATCCTCCTGAACAGGCAGACAGGGCCTCAGTTTAACATCTCGTCTGAAAGATGGCACCTCTGACAATGCAGCAGTTCCTCAGTACTGCAACAAACTCAAGTCAGAGTTGACTGCAACAGCCACGTAGTCTAGGCTTGGGTTTTAAAATCTGGAATTAGTGTCACTTAGTCGCAATTTCCTAACTTGCTGGATTTTTTTTTTGCCGCTTGATATCTTGCACTTGGGGCCCTGGAAATCTAAGATCAATTTCACCTAGTTTTGTCTTTTAAAAAAAAAATTGCACATGTTGTATTCAGGATGTGAATGAATCCATCCATCCCAACTGGGACAATGAGCTTTCTTACAAATTTTGCACTCAACATAGTGAGGGAAATGGAATGGAAAAAAAAAAATTCCATCACCATGTCAAAGCCAAGCACACTTGGGGAAGCTTTAGCACTGGTAAATGCTATTTAAAGTTCTCTCTTTCCTTCAGCCTATGCCCAGGAAAGACCGCGCCCCCAGTGTACCAGTGAAGCGTTTTTCCTTTTTTTCCCCCCCCTCATAAGCCATTCTCTCAGTTGTCTATTTATGTCTGATTAATTGTTTCAAGGCAGCATATGGTGTACAGACGTCACCATTGGGAACTGGCTCAAGACAGACAATAATTAATTTTACCTCCTCAACCCCTACAACCGTTCGAGGGCTCTGCAGTCTGCAAGTTCTGGACTCTTGTGCATCCCCGATTTTTAATTGCTGCACCATTGCCAGCTGTGCCTTCAGCTGCCGAGGCACTAAGTGCTGGAATTGCTTCCCTAAACCCCTCTGACTCTCTCTCCTTTTTAAGGAGCACCTTAAACCCTGCCTCTTTGACCAAGCTTTTGGTCACCTGTCATAATACCTCCTTACGTGGCTGTGTGTCAAATTTTGTTTGGTAAATACTGCTGAGAAGCATTTTGGGACTTTTTACTATGTTGAAGGCGCAACATTAATGCAAGTTGTTGACTTTCTTTGCTGGTAGAGGAGACTTCCTCCTCATCTTCTCCCCATTTCCAATGTGCGCTGGATTCAAAGCCGTGATCTAGTGACATCTAATGGTGCCAGATTGAATTGAAGTGCCAATCTGCGAGGTCCCGAGTTTTGAAACAATATCTGTGTCATAGAATTTGGTGCTTGCAATTAGTTGCACTGTAGAAATTGTGTTTTCTACTTCTTGGTATCTGGCTTAAAAAGAATTGGATAATATTTTTTTTGAGTCATAGTGCAAATGGAGGCCATTCGGCCCACTGTCCCTGTGTTAGCTCTTGTCTGGGTTGTCCAATAAGTTTCATTTCCCTGCATTTTCCTCATAGCCCTGCAAATGTTTCCTTTTCAAATATTTATCCAATTCTCTTTTCAAAGTTGCTGTTGAATCTGCTTCCACCACTCTTTCAGGCAGTGCATTTCAATCATAACTGGTGTAAAAGGAGTTTCTCGCCTACCCACCCTGGTTCTTTTGCCAATTAAGTTAAACCTCTGGTTATCGATCCTCCTGCCAGTAAAAATAGAGTAGCTGGGGGGAAAACTATCAAAGCCCTTCATGATTTTTGAACATCTCTATTAAATCTCTGCTCTGTGCTCTAAGGAGAACAATTACACCTGCTCCTGTCTCTCCACATTGTTGATGCCCTCTTTTTCTTTCAGGCAAAAGCAAAGAAGCGGAAATTAAACGAATAAACAAAGAGCTGGCAAACATCCGATCGAAGTTCAAAGGTATGTGTACCCTGTGCTGATGGGGGGTCGGGGGAGGGTGGGAGGGGTGATGGATTTTGGTGACTGACTGCAGGCCTGGCAAGCACCATGCACTTGGCTGCCCAAAGAAGCAGCATTGACAAAACATAATAAGATGTGTTTTGTGATGGGATCCCATGTCCTCTTAACCAAAGCATGTGGGCCTGATGGACAATGTAACTGGGGTGAATAATACACTATTGCAGAAGACACCAACCAGAATTAGTAGCCTGCAGAAATTGTACCCTGCTACCTTTTCCCCCTTATTATTTGCAATCATGCCATCTAGGGAGCTAGTAAGCAGAGGCTGTTTGCTACTCCTTTCTACACAGCCCCATGACCCCACATGCCGAGCACAGAGTGAAACACCCTGTCAAGGTTTGTGCATCTCCCTGATATCTTGTGGTTTGAGCTGACAGACACTCAAGTGGAGCTCTCGATTGGGGAAACACCATATAGTATTGTCATTGGACTAGTAACCCAGTGATCCAGGGTATTGCTTTGTGGACATGGGTTCGAATCCCACCATGGCAGAAGGTGGAATGCACTGAAACAGGCTGAATTCAATTAATCAATCTAGAATTAAAAGCTAGTCCAATGATGGCCATGAAACCATTGGCGATTGTCGTAAAAGCACATCTGGTGCACTAATATCCTTTTAGGGATGGAAATCTGCCGTCCTTACCTGGTCTGGCCTACATATGACTCTAGACCCACAGCAATGTGGTTGACTCTTAAATGCCCTCTGGAATGGCCTAGCAAGCCCCTCAGTTGTGTCAAACTGCTACAAAGTTGATAAGGAATGAAACCAGATGGATCACTAGGCATCGACATAGGCACTGGAAACGACAATGGCAAACCCAGCCCTGTTGACCTGCAAAGTGCTCCTTACTAACATCTGGGGGCTTGTGTCAAAGTTGGGAGAGCTTTCCCACAGACTATTCAAGCAACAGCCTGACATAGTCATACTCACCGCATCGTACCTTACAATGTCCCAGACAGTACCATCACCATCCCCGGGTATGTCCTGCCCCAGCAACAGGACTGACACAGCAGAGGTGGCGGCACAGTGGTATACACTTGGGAGGGAGTTGCCATGGGAGTCTTCAATATCGACTCTGGACCCCATGAAGTCTCATGGTATCAGGTCAAACATGGGGAAGTAAACCTCCTGCAGATTACCACCTACTGCTCCCTCAGCTGATGAATCAGTACTCCTCCATGTTGAACACCACTTGGAGGAAGCACTGAGACTGGCAAGGGTGCAGAATGTACTCTGGGTGGGGGTCTTAATTGACTGTTGCCAAGAGTGGCTCGGTAGCACCACTACTGACCAAGCTGGCCGAGTCCTAAAGGACATAGCTGCTAGACTGGGTCTATGGCAGGTGGTGAGGGAACCAATAAGAGGGAAAAAGATACTTGGCCTCGTCTTCACCAATCTGCCTGTCGCAGATTCATCTGTCCATAACAGTATAGGTAGGAGTGACCGCCGCACAGTCCTTGTGGAGACTTCACTTTGAGGATACCCTTCACCGTGTTGCGTGGCACTACCACTGTGCTAAATGGGATAGATTTTTGAACAGATCTAACAATGCAAAACTGGGCATCCATAAAGTGCTGTGGGCCATCAGCAGCAGCAGAATTGTACTCAACCACAATCTGTAACCTCATGGTCCGGCATATCTCTCACTCTACCATTACTATCAAGTTGGGGGATCAACCCCGGTTCAATGCAGAGTGCAGGAGGGCGTGCCAGGAGCAGCACCAGTTTTACCTCAGTGAAGTGCCAATCTGGTGAAGTTACAACCAGGACTACTTGCGTGCTAAATAGCGTAACCAGCATGTGATGGACTGAGCTAAGTGATCCCACAACCAATGGATCAGATCTAAGCCCTGCAATCTGCCACATCCGGTCGTGAACTGTGGTGGACAATTGAACAACTGGCTGAAGGAGGTGGCTCCACAAATATCCCCATTCTCAATGATGGAGGAGCCCAGCACATCAGTGCAAAACATAAGGCTGAAGCATTTGCAACAGTCATCAGCCAGAAGCGCCGAGTTGATGATCCATCTCTGCCTCCTTTCTTGAAGTCCCCAACATCATAGTTGCCAGTCTTAAGCCAATCAGATTCACTCCACGTGATATCAAGCAACGACTGAAGGCACTGTGTACCATAAAGGCTATGGGCCCTGACAACATTCCGGCAAAGTATTGAAGACCTGTGCTCCAGAACTTGCCACATGCCACACCACTAGCCAAGCTGTTCCAGTAGAGCAAAAGCACTGGCATCTACCCGGCAATGTGGAAAGTTGCCCAGGTATGTCCTGTACACACACAGCAGGACAAATCCAACCTGGCCAATTACTGCCCCATCAGTCTACTACTCCAGATCATCGGCAAAGTGATGGAAGGCATCATCGACAGTGCTATCAAGCGGCAATTGCTCAGCAATAACCTGCTCACTGACGTTCAGTTTGGGTTCTGCCAGGACCACTCAGCTCCTGACCTCGTTACAGCCTTGGTTCCAGCATGGACAAAAGAGCTGAACTCAAGAGGTGAGGTGAGAGTGACTGCCCTTGACATCAAGGCAGCATTTGACCGAGTATTGCATCGAGGAGCTCTAGCAAAACTTGAGCCAAATAGGAATCGGGGCAAACTCTCCGCTAGTTGGAGTCGTACCTAGCGCAAAGGAAGATGGTTGTGGTTGTTGGAGGTCAATCATCTCCCCTCCAGGACATCACTGTAGGAGTTCCTCAGGATAGTGTCTGAGGCCCAACCATCTTCAGCTGCTGCATCAATGACCTTCCTTCGATCATAAGGTCAGAAGTGGGGATGTTTGCTGATGATTGCACAATGTTCTGCACCATTTGTGACTCCTTAGTTACTGAGGCAGTCCATGTAGAAATGCAGCAAGACCTGGACAATATCCAGGCTTGTGCTAATATGTGGCAAATAACATTCGTGCCAGGCAATGACTATCCCAAACAAGAGAATCTAGCCATCTCCCCTTGACATTCAATAGCATTCCGATCACTGAATCCCCCACTATCAACATCCTGGGGGTTACCATAAGCCAGAAACTGAACTGAAGTAGCCATATAAATACCGTGACTACAAGAGCAGGTCAGAGGCTAGGAATCCTACAGCGAGTAACTCACTTCCTGACTCCCCAAAGCCTGTCCTCCTCCATCTACAAGGCACAAGTCAGGAGTGTGATGGAATACTCTCCACTTGCCTGCCTGGATGAGTGCAGCTCCAACAACACAAGCTTGCCACCATCCAGGACAAAGCAGCCCACTTGATTGACACCCCATTCACAAACATTCACTCCCTCCACCACTGACGCACAGTAGCAGCAGTGTGTGCCATCAACAAGATGCATTACAACAATTCACCAAGGCTCCTTCGACAGCATCTTCCAAACCCGTGAGTTCTACCACCTTGAAA
Source organism: Heterodontus francisci (assembly GCF_036365525.1). Taxonomy (NCBI): domain Eukaryota; kingdom Metazoa; phylum Chordata; class Chondrichthyes; order Heterodontiformes; family Heterodontidae; genus Heterodontus; species Heterodontus francisci. The sequence continues at coordinate 32,891,209 of NC_090411.1, read as the reverse complement.
GACGAGGGCAGCAGATGCATGAGAACACCGCCACCTGCAAGTTCCCCTCCAAGCCACACACCATCCTGATTTGGAACTATATTGCTGTTCCTTCACTGTCGCTGGGTCAAAATTCTGGAATTCCCTTCCTAACAGCACTGTGGGTACCCCACATGGACTGCGGCGGTTCAAGAAGGTGGTTCACCACCACCTTAAGGGCAATTAGGGGTGTGAAGTAAATGCTGGTCTAACCAGCGATGCCCATATCCCATGAACGAATTTTTAAAAAAAGGCAAGTAGCATAGATGCATTTAAAGGGAAGCCAGATAAACATATGGGGGCGAAAGGATTAGAAGGATATGTTGAGATGGTTAGATGAAATAGGGTGGGAGGAGACTCATGGAGCATGAAGACTGACATCGACCAGATGTGCTGAATGGCTTGTTTCTATGCAGTGCATTCTATGAAATGCATTAAAATTAGTTCAGTTTTTTTTAAAGACCAAAATAAGTTTGGCGTGTTTGGTGTGTGGAGCTTGAACCTCTTCCAGTCAAGTGTACAAGCAACTGTGTTCTTGGTTCCTCCTCAGCCCTGTCAGTTACCTTGCCTAATCCTGTTTACTTCAAAATGAATATCTATGTTGGTCTGTTTTGGAATTTCTTTCCTGACTATTTTTGTTGGAAATTGAGAGATCAGTCAGTTTCCAAATAGCGTGTCCTACAGGAGATGGGGAGAGATGCAAGGGGTTGAATGAACATGTGTGTGAGAGCTGAATGCTTCAGGTACCCTGTAACTGTTGTCTGGGCTCACAGTTCACATACTGAGCACCTCAGTGAGACAGAGTAGCAGGACACCAGTTGATATTCTTCCTGCACGTTGCATTTTTCCTCCACATTTCAATGGTGCCAATAGGAGGCTGTGCTTCTAGTGGAGGAACTAATTGCACGTCTAGCCTTCAGTTAAACATAGGAATCGCTAGATGAAAAAAGACCATGGTCCATCTGTTTCAGCTTCTACCATCCTAGTATCACATGATATGCTGATTGATTTGTGCTAGACATAAATAGAAGTTTCCCTACTCCAGCGGTTAAGAGTTTGGGTGATAAAGTTTGTCTGTGTGCCGGTAAGAGGGGGGGAAAGGAAATGGGTCAGGTTTCCAACAGCTGGTCTCTGTCAAGTGGTCTGTATTGAAAAATGGAGTGTAGGACTCCATGGTAGTGCAGTCTGCCAATGGAGAATGGCTGAGTTTGAAGGAGGCTTCTTGCACCTGTAGGGATGTACTGGAGCACCTGTTCCTGTCTTCAGGGGAGGAGAGATAACCTGAGAGAACTAGGAAACTTCAAATACATTTAGAACATTACTTTTTAACAATAATTGGCAAAGGTTGCTTGAGTGTATGTCTTTTTTTCCTTTCTGCACTCTGTACACACTGCTGTCCGAGAGGAGAGAATGGATTTCAGTGTAATACAAGTCTTGGTGTTAGCAGGAATGCAAGTTGGGAAACATATAGTTTCAAATATTGAGATAGGGAAACTGGATTGCTTTTGCAAGTCTGGCTGCGGCAGTGGTAGTTTGTGCATAATAATAGTTGTAGTTTCCCAGTTAGTGTGGGACTGCCAGGCTCCTCCAAACACAAGTGGGTCAGCATAATTTTGATTTTCTGCTTAGTCCCAGAATGTGTTTTATTTCCTTTACATCTCTCCTCCTAAAGTCAAAATGCAATCAACACGGGACTGAAAGAAAGCAATAACAACTTCCCTCAGCATGTCCTGGCTTCCTCTTCCTGCGCTGTGTCAGCTGATTTCACCCCCCACCACCCCTGCCACCCCTTTGCTCCCAACACAATTAAATTCACATGAGTCAGCAGTATGTCTGGAGCCTCAGCTCAAATAATTTGGTTAATCACAGGGCCCGTTCTTTCCTCCCCTAGAAAAAGTTACGCTCTGAGTACAGTTTCACAGGTGCTGGTGGCAGTCTAGCTATTTGCTTGATTGACTGTTGTGAACCTAGGCAGCAAATATTGGCAGGTTATTTGACTCTGCAAAGCATCACATACTAGCCCAATCCTAGTCTCACTTGATGGCCACACAGGCACATTTTCCAACATAGGTCACTGAACGGAAATTAGGAACAAGAAACCAGGCTGATTTTTCTTCTCCACTCCTGGCATGGACCAGTTTCTTAAAAAAAAAACCCATAAACATCAGTCCGTCAAGGTTTCCAGAGTTTAAGGAGATAATCTTTACAAAAAGTTAAAAGTTTCAAATCCTATTCTGATGTTGATGATGAGCAACTCCAATAACATCTTGTGGTCTGTTTCTGTGCTGCACATTCTATGAAATTGTTTTTTCCGCTGCAGGGGACAAGGCACTGGATGGTTACAGTAAGAAGAAGTATGTCTGCAAGCTGCTGTTCATCTTCCTGCTCGGCCATGACATTGACTTTGGCCACATGGAGGCAGTCAACCTGCTCAGTTCCAATAAGTACACGGAGAAACAGATTGTGAGTATCTCTGCTCAATCAAAACTGGCAGGGGTAGATGGGGGTTGGGCAGCGGGTTGTGCTGAGGGGAAAACTTATACCCTGCTAAAGAACTGCATGGGCTGATTTTCTAATGAGATTAAATTGGTTCCTCTTGTAAACCTATTTTCTTCAGATTCGCTGCATACAGTGATAGGAAGGAAATTGGAGACTGCATTGAGCAAGATTTCTGATTAGTAACACTCTCTCTAACGTGTCAGATGATTGCCTCACCAAAGTTCCCGAATGCCTGAACTTCAAACAGCAAGGGCCAACATGTCCTTCAACCAAGGAGGGCACTACAGTTGAGACTGGTCCTCTTCTTGGCTGAAAGCCGTGCATGTATATTTTCTAAAGAAAGAAAGAACTTGCATTTCTAAAGCTCCTCTCATGGCCTCGTGAAGTCTCAGTGCTTTCCAGGCAATGAAGTGTAATCACTGTTGTAATGCAGGGAAGAGTGGCAGTTTCTGCACAGCAAGCTCCCACAAACAGCAATGAACTAATGAGAAGATAATCTGTTTTAGTGATGTTGCTTGAGGGATATATATTGACCAGGACAGTGGGAAGAACTACATTCTTAAATGATTGAAGAGTTTACATCTCCCTGCTCTATTAATTTCTTGTGTTGATCACTCTGTGTGAAGTAGAGCTTCCTGGTAATAGTCCTGCATGGCTTTGGGTGGGATGCAGAATGTATTTATTGTGCTCAATCGTGTGCCAGGCTGGATGGACCGGAATGTCTTTTCCTGTCCATGATTATTTGCATGTTCTTGCATTTATCTTTCACTGTTTGACCATGTGATCACTTGTGCCACTCTTTCAATTTAATATAAAGTAATATTCCAGATTTCCGTAGTGCTTACAATTACATTCTTCTCGAAGATGAACTGTCTCGTAGTCTTAAAAGAAAAAACTGTGTCCATGTTGTTCCTTGTAACTCAGACCATTGACAGTTGGGATCAGCCTTTTGGCCCTTTTCTGCACTGCCTCTAAGTACTTGACTATGTCCCTTGTGTCTCAGTGACATGAACTAGACGATGTGTAGTCAAGGTGTGGTCTAACCAGAGCTCTATGGTTTAATCATGATTTCCTCTGATTGTGGCTAATATTTGCAGCTCTGCGTTGGCTAGACATGTTGAGTGTTAAGTCTACTGAGACTCCTCTAAGATTGCCACTTATACCTCAGAAGTCCAGGTTCAGGCATGTGTTCAATGTTCTCAGGGTTACCTTTTCATCTCTGTGCTGGTGAACTCTAACAGTGAGCTGATCCGTCTGATTAACAACGCCATCAAGAACGACCTGGCCAGCCGCAACCCCATCTTCATGTGTCTCGCTCTGCACTGCATCGCAAACGTTGGGAGCAGGGAAATGGCGGAGGCATTTGCTTCCGAGATTCCCAAAATCCTGGTGGCTGGGTAAGCATTTTTTCATGTGACTGCTGTCTACTTTTTATGATAGTTTTCTCTATCAACTGGCTGTTATGGTTCTATAGAAAGTGAAGTAGGGCAATCTTGATCCATTTCCTAATGATCGTGAGCAGCAGGTAAACAGTTCTCTGAATTTTACAATAATTGCCCTTGTTTCAGAGGGTGGCTGGTATGAGAAATGGGGAAATGCCACATTAATGCTCAGAACTATTGTTCTGAGGTTGGGGCTAAAACACAATATTGGGGGGGAAAAGTGGGGGGGAACACTTCTCTACCTAATCTGTGCTGTACCTGACCTAGGAATGTGTCTAATTCATGCTTGATGTTGACCTTGAGTTCCCAAAAGGAAAGTATTCCACGTCCAGTATCCAAATCCTTCAACCTGATGAACCTAAGCCCGAGATTTTAGAATTTTTTTTCCCCCTCTACTATCTGTAATCAGTGCCTCCAACTCCAGGATTCATTTCTTCCATTAAACTTGTTACTGGTGTGTTGACAGTGATACCATGGACAGTGTAAAACAGAGTGCTGCCTTGTGTCTGCTGCGTCTCTACAAGACTTCTCCAGACCTGGTACCCATGGGCGAGTGGACATCCCGAGTGGTCCATCTACTCAACGACCAGCATCTGGTAAACAAATATATTGTCTTTTTAAAAAAAAAATCTAAGTCAAAAAAAAAAATTCTAGCTCACTTTTTGGTAAGAGCTGTACTGAACAGAAAGGCCCCTTCCGATGAAGGGTCACTGACCCGAAACGTTAACTCTGCTTCTCTTTCCACAGATGCTGCCAGACCTGCTGAGTGGTTCCAGCATTTCTTGTTTTTATCCCAAATTCTTTCCCTCTTTGGTTAGCTGATCTGTCAGAAGCTACAATTAACTTCAATATTCTAGGTAATAAAGGAGAAATAAAATCAGCTCAGTCTCCTTCCCTGTGATTGCTTTTGGAAAGCATAGAGTGTTGGAATTGGTTGATGATTGGATTGGATTGGATTGGGTTGGGTTGTGAGGACCATAAAGAATATTTGCCAGCACTTGCAAGTCGAAAGTGTCCACTTGGGTAAGGTGCCAGAAGCAGGGTTGTCGCTAGGAATTTAGCAAAGCATGATGTTGAGAGTGCCATCCTATTGAGCACCCAGCAGTATAATTTATAGGTCTTATAATCCGCAATATTTTGCTTTTATTTTATTGGAGTATAATTATAGGTCTTGTCTTCTGAGCTTAAATGAGGGATTACTGAGTGATGGAACGAAGAACTTGCATTCATGTAATGCCTTCTCAAATGTCTCAAATATGGCAGTCATATTGCATACATCAAGATCCCACAAGCAGCAATTATTTGAATGCCCAGTTAATAATTTTTGTGATATTAGTTGAGGGAAAAATGTTAGCCAAGCCATCAGAACTCCCCAATCTTAAAGTAGCAGCTATTTGAACCACTGGACTAGGCAAATGGAGTTTAACACCTCATGCAAAGGACTTGCAACAGTAAGATGAAGTGCTGCCGGTTACAGGCCTGTCACTGGTGCTGAGAGCGATGAGATTTTTTAAAAATTCTTCCATGGTTTCATGTGGGTGTCTCTGGCAGACCAGCATTTGTTGCCCATCCCTAATTGTCCTTGAACTGAGTGGCTTGCTAGGCTATTTTGGAGGGCAGTTAAGAGTCAACCACATTGCCGTGGATCTGGAGTCATTTGTAGGCAGATTTCCTTCTCTAATGGACATTAGTGAACCAGATGGGTTTTTATGACCATTGATAGTTTTGCGGCACCATTACTGAGACTAGCTTTTATTCCAACTGCCTTGGTGGGATTTGAAGCCATGTTCCCAGGGCTGGGGCCTCTGGATTACTAGTCCAATGACATTACCACTTTGCCACATTCTCCACGTGTGAGTGATGAGTGTCGCAAGGGCCATACTGCACAGCATCAAAGCCTATTAGTTCAAATATGATTTTGTTTTTCCAAAGCAACGTGTCAATACGCATGGCCTTGGACAATCTATGTGCAATAAACCTGTTTCACACTTGTCCTGGTTCATTGCAGGGGGTTGTGACTGCTGCTACCAGTCTTATCACTTGTCTGAGCAAGAAGAACCCCGATGAATTCAAGACGTGTGTCTCGTTGGCCGTTTCCAGACTTAGTCGGGTAAGTGATCATGCATTAACCATTTGAAATCAAATGGTGCAATGAGTTAGACACTAATCTTTACCAATGGGCGGTGACTTTAAATCCAGCCCAAACTCTCCAGGATCCGTATGGGCGGAAATGAAGGCATGCATTCTAAGTGAACTGAGATTGGACAGTTTCATTCCAGCTTGTAGTGTTCATTAGCCATTAATGCCAAACTGCCAACTACTTGGAAGTTGGAGGCAATCTCTATCTGAGACTCTGCAGGATGCCCATTTACTTGTGCAGTAAAAGTTACTGTTCTGAAGTTGGCTCTGAGACAGGCTGTTGGAGCAGAGTAGAAGGGGCTTTGCTTTACAGCAAACCTGTGCTGTAAGTGATACAAAAGCAAAGTACTGTGGCTGCTGCATATCTAAAATAAAGAGAAAATGCTGGAAATGTTCAGCAGCAATGTACCCTATAATTTAATTTTTTGTAGTTCTCGGCCAATTCATTTAAGCGCGCAGGTCCGTTTAAATTTTTTCGCATGGCTATACACGCACAGTAACTTAAAGGGCCAGCTTGCGCATGGGAACTTTTGGGTTGCTGCACAATTGGGCAGCTTGGAAGGGAACATTGCTCAGTGGGTCAGGCAGCATCCTTAAATCCTTAATGTTTCATCGACCCAACCTGCTTAGCACTTCCAGCAGTTTGTGTTTGTTCCATGCTGTAACTGATCTGGGCATGTTTGATACTGGTGGTGGATGCCTGAGATAGAAAGTGTTCCATTCCCCAGAACTAACATTTCTCTCGAGTACAAGATTGGTATCAAAATCTATGCTTTGTCTGGCATCGCTCAGAAGTGTCTTTTACAATTGACCAATAGTTTGGTTCTTTTTTTTCATGGTTGTTACAGATTGTGTCATCTGCCTCCACTGACCTGCAGGATTACACATATTACTTTGTTCCAGCACCCTGGCTTTCTGTCAAGCTGCTAAGACTCCTACAGTGCTATCCTCCACCTGGTAAGGCACCTAGCTGCTTACGACTGTATGTTATTGTGACTGAATAGTCCATTGGTTGCTACTATTATTACTCATGGCTTTGCTCATAGTCAGTTGATAGATAATTGTTAAATGTAAGGTGGAAATTGAGTTGAGACTTCAGAAACCCACTTCATAGGGACACCTCAGATCTAGAGCCTGCATATGTGTGTGTCTGTGTCACAAATCTGAAGAGACTCATAGTCGTATAGCATAGAAACAGGCACTTCGGCCCACTGTGTCCTTGCCGACCATAATGCCTATCTATACTAATCCCACATCCCTGCATTAATTCCATATCCCTCGATGCCTTGCTACTGTTCCTGCCTCCACCACGACCCCAGGCAGCTCATTCCAGATACCCACTATTCTTTGAGCGAAAGATTTACCCCTTTGATCCCCTTTAAACCTCCTCCCGCTCACCTTAAATCTATGCCCTCTAGTTTTAGTCACCCCTACCATGGGAAACAGACTCTGGCTATCTACCCTATCTATGCCTCTCCTAATTTTATATATCTCCATCATGTCCCCTCTCAGCCTCCTTCGCCCCAGGGAAAACAGACCCAACCTATCCAATCTCTCTTTATAACTCAAGCCCTCCAAACCAGGCAACATCCTGGTGAATCTTTTCTGCACCTTGTCTAGCTTAATCACATCTTTCCTGTAGTGCGGCGACCAGAACTGCACACAGTACTCCAAATGCGGCCGAACCAACGTTGTGTACAACTGTAACATGATGTCCCAACTCTTGTACTCAATGCCTCAGCCAATGAAGGCAAGCATGACATACGCCTTCTTCACCACCCTGTCTACCTGTGTTGCCACTTCCAGGGAGCTATGTACTTGCATCCCAAGGTCTCTCTGCTCAACAACACTCCCCAGGGCCCTGCCAGTCACTGTATATGTCCTGCCCTGTTTTAACTTCCCAAAATGCATCACTTCACACTTGTCTGCATTAAATTCTATTTGCCAATCCCTTGCCCACTTTCCCAGTTGATCTATATCCAGTTGTAGCCTTAGACAACCTTCTTCGCTGTCCACTATGCCACCAATTTTGGTGTCATCTGCAAACTTACTAATCACGCCCCCTACATTCACATCCAAGTTATTAAAATAAATGACGAGGGCCCAGCATTGATCCCTGCGGCACACCACTGGTCACCGGCCTCCAATCTGAAGAATAACCTTCCACTACCACCCTCTGCCTCCTATCACCAAGCCAATTTTGTATCCAATTGGCTAGCTCACCCTGGATCCCATGTGTTCGAGCCTTCTGGACCAGCCTACCATGCGGGACCTTGTCAAAGGCTTTGCTAAAGTCCATGTAGACAATGTCCATCGCCCTGCCCTCGTGAATCCTCTTGGTTACCTCCTCAAAAAACTCAATCAAATTCGTGAGACATGGTTTCCCACGCACAAAGTCATGCTGACTGTCCCTGATCAGACCTTGCCTTTCCAGATGCATATAAATCCTGTCTCTCAGAATCCCTTCCAATAACTTTCCCACTGCTGATGTAAGGCTCACCGGCCTGTAGTTCCCTGGCTTATCCCTGCTGCCCTTCTTAAATAAAGGCACAACATTAGCTATCCTCCAGTCTTCTGGTACCTCACCTGTGGCTAACGATGATACAAAAATCTCTGCCAGGGCCCCAGCAATCTCCTTCCTTGCTTCCCATAGCATCCAAGGATACACCTGGTCAGGCCCTGGGAATTTATCCACCTTGATGAGCTTCAAAACCTCCAACACCACCTCCTTTGTAATGTTGATATGCTCCAGGATATTGCTGTTCCCTCCCTTGAACTCACTAGCTTCCATGACCACCTCCACGGTAAATGCAGACAAGAAATATTCATTTAAGACCTCGCCCATTTCCCGTGGCTCCACACATAGATTACCACACTGATCCTTAAGGGGACCTACTCTCTCCCTAGCTACCATTTTACTCTTCATATACTTAAAGAATCTTTTAGGATTCTCCTTTATCTTATCTGCCAGGGAAATCTCATGGCCTCTTTTTGCCCTCCTAATTTCCTTCTTAAGTGTACTCCTACATTCCCAATACTCCTGGAGAGACTCGCTTGATCCCAGCTGCCTATACCTGACATATGCCTCCTTCTTTGTCTTAACCAGACCCTCAATATCCCTCGTCAACCAAGGTTCCCTAGACTTGCCAGCCTTGCCCTTCCATCTAATAGAAACATGTCGGCCCTGAACTCTTCCTATCTCACTTTTAAAAGCCTCCCACTTGCCTGATGTCCCTTTACCTGTAATCAGCCTCTCCCATTCAATTTTTGAGAGTTCCTGTCTGATGCCATCGAAATTAGCCTTCCCCCAGTTTAGGACTTCAACTGAGGACCAGTCCTATCCTTTTCCATAACTATCTTGAAGCGAATAGAGTTATGGTCACTGGTCCCAAAGTGCTCCTGCACTGACACATCAACCGCCTGCCCAGCCTCATTTCCTAGGAGGAGGTCGAGTGTAGCCCCTTCTCTAGTAGGGCCATCCACATACTGCTTCAGAAAGCTATCCTGGACACACTTAACAAATTCTTCCCCATCTGATCCCTTAGCACTAAGGCAGGCCCAATCAATATTAGGGAAGTTAAAATCACCAACTATTACAGCCCTATAATTCCTACGCCTATCTGTGATTTCCCTACATATATGCTCCTCCAATTCCCTCTGACTATTGGGGGGCCTATAGTATAATCCCATCAAAGTGATCACCCCTTTCTTATTTCTAAGTTCTACCCATGTGACCTCGCTGGACATTCCCCCGGGATATCCTCTCTAAATACTGCCGTGATGTTCTCCCTAATCAATAGCACAACTCCCCCTCCTCTCTTACCTCCACCTCTGTCATGCTGGAAGCATCGGTACCCCGGAACATTGAGCTGCCAGTCCTGCCCATCCCTCAACCACGTTTCTGTAATGGCTATAATATAAATCCTATGTACCGATCCATGCTCTGAGTTCATCTGCCTTACCTGTAAGGCTTCTTGCATTAAAGTAAATGCAGGTTAGCTTACCAGACCTTCCTTGATCCCTGTCCTGCCCGGCCTACCTACTGGACTTGTTTGCTTTATCCTTTACACTTGCCTCAACTATCTCATTGGAGAGACTATTATTTTGGGTCCCACCCCCCGCAAGACTAGTTTAAACCCTCCCGAGTAGTACTAGCAAACCTCCCCGCAAGGATATTGGTCCCCTTCCAGTTCAGATGCAACCCGTCCCTCTTGTACAGGTCACCTCTACACCAGAAGAGATCCCAATGATCCAAGTAGCTGAAGCCCTCCCGCCTACACCAGCTCTTCAGCCATGTATTCATTTGCCTTATCCTCCTATTCCTACCCTCACTAGCACGTGGCACATGGAGTAATCCTGAGATTACAACCCTAGAAGTCATGCTTTTTAATCTTCTGCCTAACTCCCTATATTTGCTTTGCAGGACCTCATCTCTCTTCCTGCCAATGGCGTTAGTACCAATATGGGCCACGACCTCTGGCTGCTCACCCTCCCCTTTCAGAATGTCCTGCAGCTGCTCCAAGACATCCTTGACCCTAGCACCGGGGAGACAACATACCATCCTGGAGTCTCGTTTACGGCCACAGAAACGCCTATCTGCGCCCCTTACGATAGAATCCCCTATCGCTATAGCTGTTCCAACCCTTTTCCTCCCCTGCTGTGCAGCAGAGCCCTTCGTGGTGCCACGAACTTGGCTGTTGCTGCTTTCCCCTGGGAGGTCATTTTCCCTCCCCCTCCCAACCCCCACCAAACAGTATCCAAAGCGGCATATCTGTTTGAGAGGGGGATGGCCACAGGGGACTCCAGCACTACCTGCTTGCGCCTGCTACTCCGTCTGGTCGCCCATCCCTTTTCTGCCTGTGCAGCCGTTACCTGTGGTGTGACCACCTCACTAAATGTGCTATCCACGACACCCTCAGCATCGCGGATGCTCCAGTGAATCCACCCACAGCCGCAGCTCCATAATGCGGGTAGCCAGTAGCTGCAAATGGCTACACTTCCTGCACACATGGTCATCAGGGACACTGGAAGTGTCCCTGATGACTAGCTTCCATGACCACCTCCACGGTAAATGCAGACAAGAAGTATTCATTTAAGACCTCGCCCATTTCCCTGAAGTGTCCCTGATTTCCCACATAGCGCAGGAGGAGCATATCATGGGGCTGAGCTCTCCTGTCATGACTTACCCTTCGATTAATTAGTTACTCCCTGAATTTAATCAATACTAATTACACTAGGGGCCTTGTTCTACCCACTCCAATCTAAAGTCCTTAATAAGCTACGCTGAATTAAAAAAAAACACTTTAGTAGTACCTTATCACCAGAGGTTTGTTTTTCAACAAAAAAAACTTTCCCCTTTTTTTTAAAAGATATTTAAGATTGGTTCAATTGCTTGCACAGTGCTGTTGGCGGATCTCAACCAGTACATTAGAAAAGGTGTTCTAATTGACCTTGGCACCCTGGGCTAGTGAGGATAGTTGTTTTCCACTCATTCTGTTTCATCCTTTGCAGAGGACACTGCTGTGAAGGGTCGCCTGATTGAATGTATGGAGACTATCCTGAATAAGGCTCAGGAGCCACCTAAATCCAAGAAGGTACAACACTCCAACGCTAAGAATGCAATTCTTTTTGAAGCAATCAGCCTTATTATACATTACGACAGGTATGTGACGTGACATCTGTGCGTGACTTCAGGGGGTAGGGTATGGTGCAATGTAAACAATGCAGCTTGTTCATTAGTTTAGAACATTTGTCTTTGATGTACTCTGCAGTGAAATAGCCCACCAGCATTCAGTCTCTCTCTGGGCTTGCACAGAGCCGGTTGGGCTCTCTGGGATTTGTACCCCAGAGGGTGTATTAGAGAAATTCATACGGGACGGTGGGTGGTGGCAGCACCTGACCTCCAGGGACACCAATTTGCAGATGGGGCAGTAAGGCATGAGTTGAAGGCTGCAATTTTCCCTGTATCAGTGAGCCTTTTGATTGCAGTTGCATCAAAGTATCACTGAGGAGAGGTAAGCATGGGAAGTAGGTACAGAATTGCACTTGTGACCCCACTATTTAAGAAAGGAAGGAGAGAGAAAGTGGGGAACGACAGACCTGTTAGCCTGACATCAGTAGGGAAAATGCTAGAATATATTATAAAGGATGTTACAACTGGACACTTAGGAAAATAATGGTAGGATTGGGCAGAGTTAACATCGATTTATGAAAGGGAAATTATGTTTGACAAACCTCTTGGAGTTTTTGAGGATGTAACTAGCAGAATAGATAAGGGGGCACCAGTGGATGCGGTGTATTTGGATTTTCAGAAGGCTTTCCACACGAGTTCAGGAAGCAAAATTAGAACACATGGGATTAATATATTGGCATGGATTGAGAATTGGTTAACGGACAAAAAGAGAGTAGGAATAAATGGGTCATTCTCAGGTTAGCAGTCTGTGACTAGTGGGGTACCACAAGGATCAGTGCTTGAGCCCCAGCTATTCATAAATTATATCAATGGTTTGGATGTGTGGACCAGAAGGTCCCATGTTTGCTGATGACACAAAACTAGGTGGGAATGTGAGTTGTGAGGAGGATGCAAAGAGGCTTCAGGGGGATTTAGACAGGCTAAATTAGTAGACAAGAACATGGCAGATGGAATATAATGTGGAAAAATGAGACGTTATCCCCTTTCGTAGGAAAAATGATGAGAGATTGGGAAGTGTTGATGTCCAAAGGGACCTGGGTGTCCTTGTTCATAAGTCACTGAAGGCTAACATGCAGGTGCAGCAAACTATTAGGAAGGCAAATGGTATGTTGGCCTTTATTGCAAGAGGATTTAATACAGGAGTAAAGAAGTCTTGCTGCACTTGTATAGAACCTTGGTGAGAAAGCACCTAGAGCATTGTGTACAGTTTCGGTCTCCTTGCCTAAGGAAGGATATACTTGCCATAAAGGGAGTGCAACAAAGGTTCACCAGACTGATTCCTGGGAGGGTGGCATTGTCCAATGAGGAGGATGGGCCTATGTTCTCGAGTTTAGATGAGAGATGATCTCATTGAAGGAATACAAAACTTACAGGGCTCGACAGGGTAGATGCAGGAAGGATGTTTCCCCTGGCTAGGGAGTCTAGAACCAGGGGTCTCAGAATAAGCGGCAGACCATTTAGGACTGAGATGAGGAAGTATTTCTTCACTCGGAGGATGGTGAATCTGTGGAATTCTCTACCTCCAGAGGGCTGTGGAGACTCAGTCATTGATTATGTCAAGATAGAGATCGATAGCTTTTTAGATATTAAAGATATCAAGGGATATGGGGATAGTACAGGAAAATGGCTTTGAGGTAGAAAATCATCCATGATCCAGTTGAATGGCGGAGCAGGCTCGTGGGACTGAATGACCTACTCCTGCTCCTATTTCCTATGTTCCTATGCTTCTGTGCACTCTCTTAACAACCAGAGGGCCAAGTGTAGATTTCTTGCCCACTCCTTTCTGGGTGTCATGGGACCTGCAAGTTGCTTCTGTATTGCCGAGTGCTGCACTTGTTCTGATTCACTGGCAAGCTTACATTGTTGTGAGACTCGTATCCGGAGTCGGCATCACTGCCTTGGGTGCTAAGCTAGTTTGTCAATGTGGTACGACTAGGGAGGAAGATGAAACACTTGTTTTAAAAACATATTTAAAAAAAAAAATACCAACGCCTTCTTAATTTCCCGGCAGCGAGCCAAACCTGTTAGTGCGTGCGTGCAACCAACTCGGCCAGTTCCTGCAGCACCGTGAGACTAACCTGCGATACCTGGCTCTGGAAAGCATGTGTCTGCTGGCGGGATCGGAATTCTCTCACGAGGCTGTCAAAACCCACATTGAAACGGTTATCAACGCGCTGAAGGTGAGCAACATCAGTACTGTCTTTTAAAATGCGCCCGTCATGGTGAAGGTTGATGCTGCAGAATGAAACCCTTCTTTCAACTTCGGGTACCTAGTGTTTGCATCAAGCACTCCCACAACCAGGTGTAACACAGTTCGATACAGGGTAGATCTCCCTCCATTCTACCCCAATAGATTCAACAACGCCAACATAAGAACACGCTTCCTCCTCTCTCCAATGAGCAATATTTCTCCGTTTTTCTTCTCTCATTTCCAGTCTCTAAACCTTTTCTGCCTGTTAACAGTTCTGTTGTGTCCCTTTTATTTAATTGACGCTATGGTCATTGACCTTCTGAACTTCTCTCTTATTTCTCTTAAGCTTAATACTTTTCCCTTTGCATTTTTCATCGTCCTCCCTCATCTCATGTTTTAACTGATTCTTTCCCAACAACTGCAATCTCTCCTTACCTCTGTATCTTCCCTTCCTCATACATCTTCTAGGCTCTTAAAATCCAAGCTTAGTGTCTTATCATTATTTCTTGATGCTAGCGTCCGTTATGGTTCAGTTGGTAGCATGTTTGCCTGAGTCAGAGTAGGTTCAAGTTCCATATCTGAGACTTGTGTGCAAAAATCAAAACTGACACTCCAGTGTAATACTGAGGGAGCACTGCACATTGAGGTGAGATGTTAAACCAAGGCCCTCTTGACTGGCTGTAAAAGATCCCAGAGTAGGGGAGTTATCCCAGTGCCATGGTCAATATTTATCCCTCAATCAACAACCCAAAAACAGATTATCTGTTCGTTATTATTACATTGCTGTTGTGGGAGCTTGCTGTGCACAAATAGGCTGCTGTGTTTCCTACATTACAACAGTGACTACACGTTGTAAATACTTCATTGGCTGTAAAGTGTGAAAGGTGCTATGCAAATGAAAGTTTCAAAAAATAACTTGAAGTCTCTTTTATATCTCCTCACCTTTCCTACTCTCTCCAACCTTGGTAGAGTCCTCAACTTTGGATCGTGCTCCTTCACCTGGGGGTCTTTTTCATTTAAAAGTCCTGCAAATCCTCCTCTCGTGAGGCATTGAGCTACGGTTCCATAACTGCTGATCTTCCTCCAGTATCTCGACCATCTGGCCATTTTGAAGCTAGACTGCAAATATCATTTGCAATAGGAAGTATCAAAATGACAGGATGATACTGCCCTGCCCTAGTTTGAGATCAGCACGATGAGTGGATGATTAAGTTGGGTCTCTTCTGTGAATCTTCATTCCAGACCACTATGTTGTGAAATTAGGTATAGTTTTATTTTGTGGGAATTGAATTGCTACTGATAAATCTCATTTCACACGAGATCTTTGGTCGTCAAAGAGACTTGCACCCAACATTCAGTCCCTGATTTTTTTCCTCAGTGCATGACTGCCATAGTACAAAGCCCCTCTAAAGAGGTCCTGTGGGAAAGGGCAGCACCCAGAATAAGCCATACAGACCAGAAAGATCTCTGATTCATGGACTGTTGGCTGGTCTCTGGCAGTGGTTGGGTATTGTAATTGACTTTGACTTGGACTAGAGAAGGAGCAGTCAGTCATGGTATCTGCTCGTAATCACCATTTCATGATCTCTCTCTGGAATGTGTACATGTATGGGCTAAAATGAGATTGGATGTGGCTTTGATGCCTCACACAGGTGAATAGCTGACTGTCTAGGCTCAAAAATGAAGAAAATTACTCTAAGACAAGGTTTTGGAGAGCTAGCAGCCCCCGTGGAGTCATGACCCCAGCAAAAGAAAGGGCTCGTGATGTCTTCCCATTTAGTAACAATGCTCACACGTGTGCAGATTTGAATGAATTCTCTTTTTCTTCGGCATTGGTCAGTTACATTGCATAGTAATTCCTTACTTTTGCACATTTCTCGTATGATAACTTTATTTTAAAGTTGCACTTTCTCAGGTGGATTGATACTCCAGCAGGTACATCTGTGAGATGCAATTGTTTGCTTATCCTGTGAGTGTGTTTTTTCTTGAATAGACGGAGAGGGATGTGAGTGTTCGCCAACGAGCTGCAGACCTCCTATATGCCATGTGTGACCGAACTAACGCACCACAAATTGTGGCTGAAATGTTAAGTTACCTGGAAACAGCTGACTATTCCATTCGTGAAGAGATTGTGAGTTTCCCTTTCTTTCGCTTTTGCTAATTTAAAACAATAGCGCGTGTAAACGAAAGAACTCTCAACAATGAGTGAAATGGATTCTCCTCCTCTTGGGTTATATGTATCCACACACCGACCAGGAAGGCCACTAGATCCTAGTTTATGTGGTTCAGTACTGCTCCGCTTTGTTTAACAGAGTCAGTAATCAGTTTCGGGCAACTGCAGTATTTTAGAAAGGATGCACCTCTCACGATATTCCTTTGTTTTAAATCCTTGTTAGGTTCTGAAGGTGGCCATTCTAGCAGAGAAATATGCAGTGGATTACACATGGTACGTGGACACAATCCTGAACCTCATCCGCATTGCAGGGGACTATGTCAGCGAGGAAGTGTGGTACCGAGTCATTCAGATCGTAATTAACCGTGACGACGTCCAAGGTTATGCAGCGAAGACTGTGTTCGAGGTAAACATCTGACCTGGATTTCTTAAAACAGTTCGAGACATATTAGAATTTGAGCTTCATTTTGAAACTCCACAGCCAGCCCATTACTAAGAGAACCTAGTTCTGCCTCTGGAAATATTACCAGTCTCTGTCTTTGTCACCTCTATTGGTGCTGATACCTTCATTCATGCCTTTTCCACGTGTTTTTTTTTTTCCCCACAGGCCCTTCCCCACTAACCTGTCAAACCCCTCCCTCATCCAGAACTTCTCCACTCACCTCCAATCTCCCACAAGTTCTCATCCTTGCCAACCTTCCCTCAGTACATCAAATTCAAAATCTTTGTCCTTGCCTTCAAATCCCTCTGTGGTTTCCATTGATCTGCTCCATTGTCTCATCTGGCTGTCTGCTCGTGGGAACGTAGGAAATTCTCCTCCAATTCTGGCTGGCTGCTTATTCCCCATTACCTCAGCTCTTTTGGTGACTGAGTCTTTAGACATGTTACTCCACTCTCAAACGTTTTTTCCTATAACTACCATTTTCAGAAACCTGTCTCTTAGCAGTGGGCTATCTCTCCTACTCCTGTTAGAATATGACATCCACTTGTGAATTGCCTTGGGAAGTTTTGCTAATTTATTGAATGAGCATTAGATGAAAATTCCTCGCTGCTTTTTAACCTGTTGAAGGAACATTTGTGATATTGGCACATAGGGGGAACATCAGGATCAAAGTATTTTGGTTGCTCTGATTCTGGAAGATGGGGTATGGTAGCCTAGTGTTTATAGTACTGGACTAGCAATCCAAAGGTCATGTACCACATTGGATAAGGTGTTTACCCACTTGATGGGCCATTGCGGGAGTTTCCATTCTTTAAGCTGTACTGAAAGTATAAACCAGCCATTGTCCAAATGACACCCAGTCTAATCTGCATTTTGCCTTGACCAGGAACTGGCTAATCTGTCATTCTTATGATTGTTTTGTAATCTCAAATGTATTTATCAATGATAAAAGGATAAGACATTGTGTCCATTGGAGATAAGTTGAAGATGCAAGGCTGTGGTCTCAAGATAATCATGGTGTGTAAAGAATGCAATTAAAAGAAACATTGAGGTAGCAGAATATGGAATACTTTGCACAAGTGTTGATTGCAAAATTGATTACAGCATTCAGAAATATATTGAATAATTACACCATTCCCTTTATAAAGTAAAAGCAGCACATGAGAGGGGCCTAAATTTAGTGTGTAGGTAGTGGGGGGTGGTGTTGGCAGTGTGGCTAAAAGAGCCCCTCTTGCACGCAAAATGTCCGTCTACATTAAACTATTTCGATTTTGGTCTTCAGGCACTCCAGGCCCCAGCCTGTCATGAGAACATGGTAAAGGTGGGCGGATACATCCTGGGAGAATTTGGGAATCTCATTGCGGGTGATCCACGATCCAGGTGAGCTGGAGAAGGTAAAAGAGATGGTCCGTAAGCTTTCAGCCTGGTACTTTATCCAGATTCAGGTGGCTAATTTGTACTGAGACCCTGGCACTTGGCACTGTTTTGAAGTTGAGTAAGTGTGTGAACAGGCAAGGGCCTTAAATGTCATACTGCTCCTTTATAACACCATAGACACAGAAGAAGTATATTTTTCAGTGCAAACTGTTGGGAGGATGCCAGTGTTACGTAATGGTGTATTCTGTCAGAAACTCATTGTTCCCTCCATTTAGTTGAGATCCAACCTGGATTTTTGTGTGAATCATTTTGCTAGATATCAGCGCATTGTGTTTGTCATTTCTTGTCAGCATCAAGCACTCTGATGTAGCACAGGTCTGATGCAGAGTAGAATTCCCTCTACTTCCAACCCCCCCGCCCCCCAACCTCAATTTTGGAAGAGCACCCCTTACTTTGTCAGTGTAAAGCTTTCCGTTTTGGGGTGATTTGCCCTCCCTTTAGCTTTTACTTCTACTCAGCAGTTGATACCATCCCTTCTCCTCCCAGTCTGTTTTTAAAAAAAATATTTATCCCTAGGATGTCACTGGCAAGGTTGGTAATAATTGTCTATGCTCCCACTATGCTGTCAGTTTTGACCCAGTGACCATGAAAGAATGGCTGATACATATCCAAGTTGGGATCATGTGTGACTTGGAGGCAGTGATGTCATGTGCCTGCTGCCCTGGCCTTGTGTAAGGTTGAGACTTGATCCATGTCCCACATCTCTATACTTGCTATTCATTGAAAAATACTGTCAAGTTGTTTGCATGTTGGTGCTCAGCCATTTTGCACTGCTTTCTCTTTGGTTTGATGGGCATACACCAAAATGTCTCTTCACAGATGCTAACTTACCTGCAGTTTGTTTCCCTGTAATCTTTGTTTTTGTTTTTATGCGAGAAGTATATTGGCACAACGTTAAAAATATTAAGTGGGATTTTTCCTATAGCTGATTGCTGATGAATAAAGGCTGTATAATAAAGTATAAAGGCTGCAATATAATTTGTTTTCCCTTCTCCCTGTTGTGTATTGGCATCCTAAATGCAGCGATGACTGTGTGTTGTCAGAGTAGCAAGAGGGAAATGCAACATCATGTCTGTTTTCTTTTGCCTCTCCCAGGATATTAAAAAAAAAATTCACTCTTGGGATGTGGGCAAGGCTGGCATTTATTGCCCATCCCCTAATTGCCCTTGAGAAGGTGGTGGTGAGCCACTTTCTTAAACTGCTTCAGTCTATGTGATGTAGGTACACAGAGTGCTGTTAGGGAGGGAGTTCCAGGATCTTGACCCAACAGTGGCGAAGGGACGGCTGATATATGTCCATGTCAGAATAGTGGAGGGGAACCTGAGGTAATAGGGTTCCCGTGTACTCGCTGCCTTTCTCCTTTTACGTGGTGAAGGTTGCAGGTTTGGAAGGTGGCTGCTGATGGTAGGATATTGTGAATCATGATGTTTAAGTCATAACTGTAAGGCAGGCTTGGTGGACCAGCTGGTCTTTTCCTGTCCCATCACTTTCCATATGCTTGTGTGTGGTTATTTCTAATGAACGTTTTTATTCCTCCCCTTTCCTCCTGTCATTTCAGTCCACTGGTTCAGTTCAACTTGCTACATTCCAAGTTCCACTTGTGCAGTGTTCCAACCCGTGCTCTGCTGCTCTCCTCTTACATCAAGTTTGTCAACCTCTTCCCCGAGACCAAGACCACCATCCAGGACGTACTGCGCAGCGACAGCCAGCTCAGAAACTCAGACGTGGAGCTACAGCAGCGTGCCGTTGAGTACCTCAAGCTCAGCTCAATTGCCAGCACTGACGTTCTGGTATGTAAAAAGCTCTAGCCTGAGGCTTTTGGCTTCGAATTATTGCTGCTTACAGGGTAGATTGGGAGAAACTATTTCTGGACTGAGACTTGCGGGTTTGAGTTGCACTCCAAAGACTTGAGCACAATATAGGCTGCCACTCTCCATGCCGGTACTAAGGGAGTATTGCACTCTGTTGTTTATCGGATGAGATGTTTAAATGAAACAGCAGTTTCGCACAGTTGGTAAAGCGAGTATGAAAAATTGAGCCATACAAAGTAGAATGTCTCCAGTTCGATTCCTGATCTATACCGAGTTAGCAGCTGTCTGCTGGGGCCATGGTAAGGGAACAACAGTTTGCTTCAACCAACTGACTGTTTTGTAATGACCTCTGATGGAAAGCTGTTATGCCTCCCATGGTAAAAGTCTGCCAGCACTCTAGGCTCACATATGCAGATATAAGAAATAGGAGCAGGAGTAGGCAATATGGCATTTCAAGCCTCCTCCACCATTCAGTAAAACCATGGCTGATCATCTACATCAATTACATTTTCCTACACTATCCCAATATATCTTGATTCTCTTAATGCCCAAAAATCTATCGTTCTGAGCCTTGAATATACTCAGTAACTGAGCATCCAATCGCCCTGGGTAGAGAATTCCAAAAATTCACAACCCTGGATTGATTATTTGGGTAAAGATACCTCAGGACTGCTGGTACCTATGGGCTATATCTCGGTATAAGGGGAGGGGTGAGAAGAGACATCAATAATCAGAGTTCAGTCCCAGCCAAGTAACTTGACCTCTCCCTGTCCCTTATCAGGCCACCGTACTGGAAGAGATGCCTCCATTCCCTGAGCGGGAATCCTCTATCCTTGCGAAGCTCAAGAAGAAGAAGGGACCAGGCACTGTGACAGACATGGAAGAAGGAAAGAAGGAGCAAACTGAGGTTAACGGTGGTGTTGAGCCTGCTGTGAATGCCAGCACGGTGGTGAGTACAGTATTGGTGGAAAGCATCTATTGACTACTGCTGTGATGGTTCAAGCACCACAAGACAGCTCAGTGTGTAGCACTCTCACCTCTGAGTCAGGTTGTGAGTTCAAGTCCCACTCCAGAGACTTGAACACAAAATTCAGGCTGACACTCCAGCACAGAACTGAGGGAGTACTGCAATGTTGCAAGTGCTGTATTAAATGCAGTGGTATGAAAACAGCTTCTGCATCTGATCTGTACAAAGTGGCCAGGTGTGAAGGAAAGGAATTAAATAATACAGAAAAAGGAACATTGCCTAGGTGCACTAGAGCACAAAAAAATGCTGGAAAATCTGAAAGAAAAACAGAATGGCCAAGTTAGCAGAAATGGGTCCTTTCTCAGAATTGGGTTCAGGCCACAAACAGTAACTTATTTGGTGTTTCCACAGATGCTACCAGAACCACCTGAGTGTTCCCAATATATTCTGTGCATCTAAGTTTTTTTTTAAAATGTAACTTGTGGATAAACCCTTTTAACCAAGTCTTGGAATTTCTCAGGATACTGACAAGATAGGATATGATTCACTTAGCACTTTGGCTGTAGGAACCGAGGAATTGCTAGATGATAAAAGATCATGGTCCCTCTAGTTCTACCATTCTGGTGGTCGCATGATACAGTGATAATGGAGTCGTTGTTTAATCACAGCTATCAATCTCTATCAGTGAATCTACAACAGACCCAGACATGAGGTGAGGAACCCCGCAGTGCTGGAGAGCTTTGGGAACCATCGGACCAAAGTCACCTGTTCCTCCCAAGCTCATACACTCAGCACACGCATGTTTCAAATTACTCATACTCTGGATCCCCAAAATGCTATTTTCTGGAAAAAAAAAATCTCTCATTTGAATGAATCAATACTAAGTCTTCCACCATCTCCCTGGGGAGCCTATTTCATAGTGATCGATCACCCACTCAATCTGGGGGGGAAAAAAATTTAATTAGTTTCTGAATTTACTCCCTTCAAGTGCAGGTTGGTCCTCTGGTTCTACTGTTCTGGACAAAGTGAAACAGCCTTTTGTGGGTATTGTGGTGTTTTTTTATAAATGCCAACTTGCAGTGCAATAATGTGATTTCTAACTATTCTACCTGTGATCGTCTTGTCTCTTCCAGTCCACACCCTCCCCTTCCGCTGACCTTCTGGGCCTAAAGAGCGCGCCTGCCAGCGGAGGCAGCCTATTGGTGGATGTGTTTTCTGATGCGGTACCCGCCACTGGTGCTCTGGCGCCTGGGTCTGAAGACAACTTCTCCCGGTGAGTGGGCAGCGTGCTGTCAGTCGCCAGTCCTTTGTGAGGTTTGCAGCTTGGGTGCGAGATAATTGTGTTTCTGTTGAGGTTATATTTAGAGTGCTCCAACGGGGTGCTTCCAGGACAGTGTTTTGTTCAGAATAATTGTATATATTCTTTAGAAAATTCAAGTAAGATGGTCTTTGAAAGCATTCATTATCTCACTGCTTCACTGTAGGCCTGGCCAGCTCAGCTTTCCCCTCACTGTTGGGCAGGACTAGAGCAGCTTTACTCAGGCAAATGCACAGCTGCCAGGCCATGCTAGGGGGGGCAGTGGAGGAAGATGGTGGCACAAATACGATGGGCCAAATGTCCTCTTTCTGTGCTGTAAACTTTCTATGATGAGGGCATCAAAAAATATTTGTATAAATTTTTATTTTTTTTCTGATTTTCATAAAGCAGCTTTGAAAAAACTTACACTATCCCCTGCTCCTTGAGCCTTTGTGTTCTCCCCATTATTGTCAATGTTGGTTAAACAAAAAAAAAAGAGTTTTGTGCAAGGCTAGTCTGTTACCTGCTCAATGCCCCTTTGTGAAGTGCTTTTCCACAAAGTACTCCACCCTATGGCTGGAGTGAGAATTGGTGGCGAATGGTCTTCCAATCCCAAGTACGCACACACTTCCAAAGTTGTATTTGAGCTTTTCCCCATGGCTCACAAAGGAAAGGGCTGCTTCTGTTGAATTGTTTTATACTTGATACTGCTGTCATTAGGTGTTGATGATTAAATACCTAAAGAATTGAGTGAAAAACAATTTTCTGGTCAAGATTTTGTTCTAAATTTGACACAACCACGAAACTCTGTTTATTGGCACCCGACCAGCCTCTGTATATCCGTTACCTGTACGTTAACGAGTGAAGATGCACAGGTGCTGACTTTACTGTATTGGTACGAACTGCTTTGGCGCACAGGCGATGGGACACAGTGTGGGTGTCCGACGTGACAAGTTGCAAACTTGGACAGTGAGCGTTGTTGGCCAGCTTAATCACACAGTGAGCTCACCAGTGCCTGTGCATGCATCGTTTCCAGCAGTCGCTGGATAACAGAGGGGGTCAGTGACTGATTTGTGTTTGTGGCCCTGTACTCGTGGAACAGTTCCTGAGCAAGGAGTTAATACCTTCAGATGAGAAGAGGAAAAATAAACCCTGTGAGCTCCTAGGATTTGTGATCAACTCCAGCATGCAAAAGAACAAGTCCCTCTCCTGCCGTGTGAGGTCCCGAGTGAAGTTTTCCTAGTTTCAGTTTGTAACCATTTTCAAGTACGCAATGCTGCTATAGCCATTTGGTGCTAATAACCTTCACACGTTAACGAGTCAAGTGTCAGGCTTGGCTCAGTTTGGTAGCACCCTCGTCTCTTGAGTACAAAGGTTGTGGATTCAAGCCCTGCTTCAGGACTTGAGCAGACAATTTAGACTGGCATTCCAGTACAGCATTGAGGGTGTGCAGCACTGTCAAATGAGATGTTGAACTTCTCGGTGACAGTGTCAGTCAAGTTTTTGTTGGTTGTGGGCCCTTGCTGTGCGCCATAATGGCTGCCATGTTTACTCCCATGGTAACAGTAATGTAATTCATTATGCAAAGTGCATGGGAATGTTTCTGATCACTATTTAGTGGTGCCAGCTATTTCAGGTGCTTAATTTTGTGTTTGTAAAACACTTGCTTCACCTTTCAATTTGAAAAGTCAACAAGGTTTTCCTCTTTGTATCCTCCCTTGTTTTTGGAGTTTTCAAAGGACCTGTGCAAGGCAGAGATTCCCTTAAACAGATAGCAGCCAATTTCACATGCAGCGGCAGAGATTTGAAGTGGATCATGGCTCCCTCCGCAAGCTTGATCCACTTTGGACCCTTATAGCTGCCACAGCAAAATCCATGTTATGTTAAAGGTCTAGGTTGGATCTTAACTTTGGTCCTAGAGGCATGAGCAGGCATTCAAACACTTTCTTCCCCTTGTCAGCGGTTAATTCTCTAATAATAGACATTAACCATGTATTTTGGTCCACGTGTAATAGAAGAACCTGCATTGTAGTACTTAAAGCCCTTTAAAATCTGTCTCTGGAAGGGATATTAGGACTCTTTTCACCTCTGGGACAAGAGTTCGATTCTAGCCTTGACCAAATGTGATTGGAGTCGTCTCTGGTTAAACTCCTTTCTCTTGCTATCAACAAAGCTTGAGTTGGGTCCAGAGCTCCTGACTTGGCACCGATCAGCAATCTTATTCAGAGACCACACGATAACTGGAAACTGAGATGTCATGCTGCTGCAGGAAGGAGCAATCTTCTGAGCGTGTGGTTGAAGTGGGTTAGTGCAGAGGGAACTTTACTCTGTACCTAAACTGTGCAGCATGAGAGTCTGGAGTGCTTGGTGGGGTAGTGTTGCTCCAAGTCTAGTCTCTGCGGGACCTGACCTGGGAGCAAATGTTGCATTCCCCAGCCGTGATGTGCACAAACTGCTGAAACTAAACTGATTTTAAAATCCAAATATTTCAAGGTGAAACCTTGTGACTTTATCTTTCTGAGTAGTTTGTGTAGCGGCTGCATTGTGATTTGGTTTCTCCTTTTTTTTTTCTGTTCCTCTGCACGCTTGCCTGTGATTTGGGATCGTGCAGAAGCTTGGATCTGCCCGGTGAGAGCCCTGCGTCGTTGCTGGTGGACGCAGCCCTGGGTCCAGAGTAAGCCACGTATTACTGAGTGGAGCTGGACTGTCTAAACCCCAGCTCCAAAACAGTCAAGGGTCCAAAAAAGAATATTTGTACTCCAAATATTTACAGCATATAATGTACTCCTGCATTTCTGTTTGGCTGTAGTGTTGGAAAGTGTCCAGGCAGTTGAGGGACCTTGCAACTGTCTCTCTCCAGTACTTTTAATTGTAAAACAATTCAACTTCCTGCTAAGTCATGTTTTTGTTTCAGTTCAAAATGGGTTTGCATTTTTAAAATAGCAGACAAAGGAATTTTACATGAGCATGTTAATGTGTCCTATATGCTGATGCTATGTAGTATAACAGTTACTTGGAATAGTAATTAAAAGCCCAACTGATTCACCAATTGCCTTCAGCAAAGGGCACCTGCTGCCCTTACCTGGTCTGGGACTGTGACACCAGACCCACGCCAAGGTGGTAATTGCCCTCTGAAGTGGCCCAGCAAGCCCCTCAGTTGTAACTGGGGTGGCAATAAATGCTGACCTTGCCAGCGATGCCCACATCCTGCATATGAATAAAAATAATCATTCAAAATGGATTTTTGCTGGTATGCAGTCAGATTTCAACCCACTAGACCCTAAATGTGCAGTATATATTTCATCAAAAATAAGAGGATTGTTTTGGATTACCAGGTTGATGTGGTTATTTTTGTGTTTGGGTGTGTATGTTTGTATGCAGCAGCTTGGGAATGTCTGTGTCTTGTCATATGTCCTGATCGCTCAGTTTCGATCTGCGTTGAGGTTTGAGGTGACTTGAGTGAAGGCCTGGTTCTCTGCAGTTCTGCATGGAGATTTTAATCTGATCTGACTTTAAATGGCATGGAGTGCACTAGTGATTTTTTTTTTTGAATGTTTTCTAATTTATTTTCAATTTAGTGAATGTTGGGTGATTTTTATTTTATGAAAATGAAGCTTGGGGTTAGGACAAGTGATTTATCGGCCACAAACTGGCAATTTCATGCATCTGGAACTTCTAATGCAAAACTCCTACTGCAGTAAGTATAGAATTGAGCAGAATTTGCTGAAGGAAGACCAAGATCACTTGTCCTATCCATTGATGGTCAGGCCAATCATCTTATTCCATTATCTGTTTTAACTTGCAGTGATTGTTTCTCCTGTGGTCTGGCAATTGTGTGTTCATCTATTTGTAATGGTCTTTTCTCGCTGTGAAGGTTAATATATACACTCTTTAAAATGTTTTTTATCTCTTCGATGACATAGCAATTAAGAGCACCATCCCAGCCTCTTCCTCCATAACTGGCTTCCCTTTTCTCTTTCACCCTTGCACCTGCATCTCCCGTTTAGGACCATTGAAGATGTGTGCACTAGGCTTGAGGAAACATTTTTGTTAATTTCCTGGCCCTTTTCTCCTCTCATCCTTGAGTGAGGAGTCTCCTGGCCTCTACACATCACTGCGCAGTTAGCCATGCTGCATAATTCCACTGTTTTATTTTCCTCCCTGTCCTGTTTTCTGCCCTTCTGTTCTGAAGGCCTTGATACTTTTGCTTGGCTGCAAATCCAGAGGCTCCAGTCACCCTGACTGATCTTGATCAAAGGCCATTCTTTCAAGTATGAGCCTAGAGCATGTGAATGCTGATGGGTTATTTAATCGTAAGGGAATTGGAGCCAACCACAACGCTGTCCCTGACTATTATGCACTCATGTCATTGGATATCAAATCAGGAGTAAAAACCCCAGACAATTTTGTTCACGTCAGTGAGCTCCAGTCGTGGTGTAGGGTCCCTACCACTGCCCTGACTGAGAATAGCTGAGCCAGCACCAACTGAGTTGAACGGCAGATATTTCTGCTCTACGAATTGTGTGTTAGACTAAGAGAGGTGATAGAAACGCCTCTGAAATTTATTGTCCAGCCCACTGGTTATAGTTTTTGTGGAATGTAGAAGAAATTGCAGAGTTCCAGAATCTGACATTTTTTTCAAAGTAAACCAGGGGGTCTCGCTATAAACAGGTAGAATTGTTGACCGTGATTCCTATAAGACGAAGGAGCAATCCCATACGATTCCAAAACTGAAATACTGACTTTCGTAAATCTATATCTGTGACTAGCTAGGGGTGAGTGTGTGTGGTGAGGAAAGTAGTCACGGTATATCTTGCTAGAATAATTAACTATGTTCCCTGTCTTTCCCTAGTCTACTTTAAAAAAAAAACTCATCCACCAATGAAAGATGAAGGTCCAAATAACGTCACGTCTTGTAGACTAAGGTTATTGATTGCTGTCTGTAGTTAGTTAGAGAAGTCTAGATTTTTGTCTTCGTGCATGTTCCCCCTCTTCCCCACCCCACCCCCCACCGCTGTCATAAATAGATTGTATAGCTGGAAGGAGGATTACTTGTTTTAGGTGGATGATTGGGTTGTGCAGTTGCTTCTGACACTGAGCAATATCTATTACTTGAGTAACTGGGCACCACGAGTTTATTCTCTTATGTGCAGCCTGTTAAGGTGCTGTGATCCTCAGCTTGGGCACCCGATTGATAATGAGGGATTACTGAGGCTGACGAGACACTTGGCTACAAGGTCACTGAGGGTGCACTGTGATTGAGAAGGGGGTAGTTTGCTGTCACCAGACCCTGAGCAAATAGTGGAGCGAGAGATAATCGTTGTGCTTCTACATTGTCTTGAGTGGAGTTGGAGGCAGACGCTGGTTTCTTCCCCTACTGCCTACATTCCATAATGGAAAGCAGTTGTCCATGAACTAAGCTGCTTGAATATTGCTCCATTGGCTGAGCTAACGCCACTGGATCCTGAAGGCACAGGTCTTGCATAGCCACTGCCAACACCAACTGAAAACTTGCTGGCTGCATGGCCTCATCCCTCCCTATCTCTGTAAGCTCCTTCAGCCCTACTGTGTGCTCCTCCAATTCTGGTTTCTTGCACATCCCCAATTTTTAATGACTCCACCGTTGGCCATGCCTTCAGCTGTATAGGCCTTAAGCTGTTCCCTCTCTAAACCCCTCTGCCTGTCCACCTCTTTTTCCTTCTTTAAGAAGCTCCTTTGAAGCCCACTCCTTTGGACCAAGCTTTTGGTCATCTACTCTAATATCTCCTTTCATGGGGCTCTGTCAAATTTGGTTTGATAACACTCCTGTGAAATCCCTTGACTTTTTGCAACATTAAAGGTGTTCGATAAATGCAAGTTGTTGGTTGATCAAGGTCAACTGCATTCCTTGCTTAGCGCATCTGGCAAATGTCAAAGGCCACTGCCCAAGACCTTTGCATTGGGAGCCAACTGGACTCGCACAGTATAAGATGGGCCAGCGAGCCATGCAGCTGTGAGTCCAAGAATCAGATTAAGGGGCTTGGTTTAGTGTTTAGAGATACAGCACTGAAACAGGCCCTTCGGCCCACCGAGTCTGCCGACCATCAACCAACCATTTATACTAATCCCACACTAATCCCATATTCCTACCACATCTCCACCTGTCCCTATATTTCCCTACCACCTACCTATACTAGGGGCAATTTATAATGGCCAATTTACCTACCAACCTGCAAGTCTTTTGGCTTGTGGGAGGAAACCGGAGCACCCGGAGGAAACCCACGCAGACACAGGGAGAACTTGCAAACTCCACACAGGCAGTACCCAGAATTGAACCCGGGTCGCTGGAGCCAGGTTTCTGTCAGGTAAATGTGGGGAGACAGTTCCAGTT
Source organism: Heterodontus francisci (assembly GCF_036365525.1). Classification (NCBI taxonomy): domain Eukaryota; kingdom Metazoa; phylum Chordata; class Chondrichthyes; order Heterodontiformes; family Heterodontidae; genus Heterodontus; species Heterodontus francisci. The sequence goes on along the minus strand of NC_090411.1, from coordinate 32,862,731 downwards.
TGTTCAGAGTCTCCCCGTTGCACAGCAAAGCCCAGCAGCACAACCGACTCATTACTTAAAAGCTGAAGAGCATCCGGTGAATGTCACTTGCCTTGAAATAAGTTTGGAAGTAAAAATACCTTGTATGGGTCCCTGAAAGCATGCTTGTTGTAGTCAGACATGCTGTTGAGTTGTGTGGTCCGTATTAAGTGAGAAAAGACTTCCTATATTTAAAAAAGAAACTTTTCCGAGCCCACCCAGCTATCTTTTTTCTGGGATCTGCTAACTCTCTGCACAGATGGTCAATCCAAGCTGAGACTTGGCTGGTCTGTAGGTACCAGAGCTGCATCAGGCAGAGCTTTAACCCACTTAGCTCTTGGGCTCCAGCATGAAATGAGTTTGGTAAGATTTGCTGTCTAGGCTTGCATATAATAAGCTGAGTGAGATATCTATATAGTCGTATGGCAACGCATCATTCAGAAGATGAGGAAATTGGGGGCCCTACGTCAGGACTCTGTCGGCCTTGGCTAGAGATCAAAATCAGCCAGGATTTCTGCTCCTGATCACTGCCCAGTGACTTGTGCTGGAGCATGAGTATGTGCATGCATACGTGCAAAAAGGACAGCAATAGGTTTGGCCATGAGATCTCTGAGGCCGAATTGCGAAAGGAGTCATAACTCTAGAAAGAGTCTCAAGGAAAAGAGACGATTAGGAGTGAGAAGCTTTGTGTGTGCGTGTGTATATATTCGCACTTGTGTGTAGACAAGTGTATACTTGTAAGTAAACATTATCCAGCCTGTGTTCATGTTTTAAAAATTTTTTACCTGAGTTCGGCTTGAGGTGCATGCACCCTTTTACCTGTAAGATTAACAGTTCAGTCTCTAACACTTGAAAACAGTTTCTTGTTTTGTTCTCTGAATGATATTGATAACAGAACTGTGCTGTATGCTGTCTTCCCCACCCACCCACCCCTCTAATGCATTCTCTGAACCTCCTTCTCTCTCTTCATCTCGCGCTCTCTCTCCCTGTCTCTCTCGCTCTCTCTTTCTCTCTGTCTCTCTCTCTCTCTCTTTCTCTCTGTCTCTCTCTCTCGCTCTCTTTCTCACTGTCTCGCCCGCGCTCCTCCTCCTCTCCCCGTCTCGCCCGCGCTCCTCCTCCTCTCCCCGTCTCGCCCGCGCTCCTCCTCCTCTCCCCGTCTCGCCCGCGCTCCTCCTCCTCTCCCCGTCTCGCCCGCCCTCCTCCTCCTCTCCCCGTCTCGCCCGCCCTCCTCCTCCTCTCCCCGTCTCGCCCGCCCTCCTCCTCCTCTCCCCGTCTCGCCCGCCCTCCTCCTCCTCTCCCCGTCTCGCCCGCCCTCCTCCTCCTCTCCCCGTCTCGCCCGCCCTCCTCCTCCTCTCCCCGTCTCGCCCGCCCTCCTCCTCCTCTCCCCGTCTCGCCCGCCCTCCTCCTCCTCTCCCCGTCTCGCCCGCCCTCCTCCTCCTCTCCCCGTCTCGCCCGCCCTCCTCCTCCTCTCCCCGTCTCGCCCGCCCTCCTCCTCCTCTCCCCGTCTCGCCCGCCCTCCTCCTCCTCTCCCCGTCTCGCCCGCCCTCCTCCTCCTCTCCCCGTCTCGCCCGCCCTCCTCCTCCTCTCCCCGTCTCGCCCGCCCTCCTCCTCCTCTCCCCGTCTCGCCCGCCCTCCTCCTCCTCTCCCCGTCTCGCCCGCCCTCCTCCTCCTCTCCCCGTCTCGCCCGCCCTCCTCCTCCTCTCCCCGTCTCGCCCGCCCTCCTCCTCCTCTCCCCGTCTCGCCCGCCCTCCTCCTCCTCTCCCCGTCTCGCCCGCCCTCCTCCTCCTCTCCCCGTCTCGCCCGCCCTCCTCCTCCTCTCCCCGTCTCGCCCGCCCTCCTCCTCCTCTCCCCGTCTCGCCCGCCCTCCTCCTCCTCTCCCCGTCTCGCCCGCCCTCCTCCTCCTCTCCCCGTCTCGCCCGCCCTCCTCCTCCTCTCCCCGTCTCGCCCGCCCTCCTCCTCCTCTCCCCGTCTCGCCCGCCCTCCTCCTCCTCTCCCCGTCTCGCCCGCCCTCCTCCTCCTCTCCCCGTCTCGCCCGCCCTCCTCCTCCTCTCCCCGTCTCGCCCGCCCTCCTCCTCCTCTCCCCGTCTCGCCCGCCCTCCTCCTCCTCTCCCCGTCTCGCCCGCCCTCCTCCTCCTCTCCCCGTCTCGCCCGCCCTCCTCCTCCTCTCCCCGTCTCGCCCGCCCTCCTCCTCCTCTCCCCGTCTCGCCCGCCCTCCTCCTCCTCTCCCCGTCTCGCCCGCCCTCCTCCTCCTCTCCCCGTCTCGCCCGCCCTCCTCCTCCTCTCCCCGTCTCGCCCGCCCTCCTCCTCCTCTCCCCGTCTCGCCCGCCCTCCTCCTCCTCTCCCCGTCTCGCCCGCCCTCCTCCTCCTCTCCCCGTCTCGCCCGCCCTCCTCCTCCTCTCCCCGTCTCGCCCGCCCTCCTCCTCCTCTCCCCGTCTCGCCCGCCCTCCTCCTCCTCCTCTCCCCGTCTCGCCCGCCCTCCTCCTCCTCCTCTCCCCGTCTCGCCCGCCCTCCTCCTCCTCCTCTCCCCGTCTCGCCCGCCCTCCTCCTCCTCCTCTCCCCGTCTCGCCCGCCCTCCTCCTCCTCCTCTCCCCGTCTCGCCCGCCCTCCTCCTCCTCCTCTCCCCGTCTCGCCCGCCCTCCTCCTCCTCCTCTCCCCGTCTCGCCCGCCCTCCTCCTCCTCCTCTCCCCGTCTCGCCCGCCCTCCTCCTCCTCCTCTCCCCGTCTCGCCCGCCCTCCTCCTCCTCCTCTCCCCGTCTCGCCCGCCCTCCTCCTCCTCCTCTCCCCGTCTCGCCCGCCCTCCTCCTCCTCCTCTCCCCGTCTCGCCCGCCCTCCTCCTCCTCCTCTCCCCGTCTCGCCCGCCCTCCTCCTCCTCCTCTCCCCGTCTCGCCCGCCCTCCTCCTCCTCCTCTCCCCGTCTCGCCCGCCCTCCTCCTCCTCCTCTCCCCGTCTCGCCCGCCCTCCTCCTCCTCCTCTCCCCGTCTCGCCCGCCCTCCTCCTCCTCCTCTCCCCGTCTCGCCCGCCCTCCTCCTCCTCCTCTCCCCGTCTCGCCCGCCCTCCTCCTCCTCCTCTCCCCGTCTCGCCCGCCCTCCTCCTCCTCCTCTCCCCGTCTCGCCCGCCCTCCTCCTCCTCCTCTCCCCGTCTCGCCCGCCCTCCTCCTCCTCCTCTCCCCGTCTCGCCCGCCCTCCTCCTCCTCCTCTCCCCGTCTCGCCCGCCCTCCTCCTCCTCCTCTCCCCGTCTCGCCCGCCCTCCTCCTCCTCTCCCCGTCTCGCCCGCCCTCCTCCTCCTCTCCCCGTCTCGCCCGCCCTCCTCCTCCTCTCCCCGTCTCGCCCGCCCTCCTCCTCCTCTCCCCGTCTCGCCCGCCCTCCTCCTCCTCTCCCCGTCTCGCCCGCCCTCCTCCTCCTCTCCCCGTCTCGCCCGCCCTCCTCCTCCTCCTCCTCGTCTCGCCCGCCCTCCTCCTCCTCCTCCTCCTCCTCCTCCTCCTCCTCCTCCTCCCCGTCTCGCCCGCCCTCCTCCTCCTCCTCCTCCTCCTCCTCCCCGTCTCGCCCGCCCTCCTCCTCCTCCTCCTCCTCCTCCTCCTCCTCCTCCCCGTCTCGCCCGCCCTCCTCCTCCTCCTCCTCCTCCTCCCCGTCTCGCCCGCCCTCCTCCTCCTCCTCCTCCGTCTCGCCCGCCCTCCTCCTCCTCCTCCTCCTCCTCCTCCTCCTCCTCCTCCTCCCCGTCTCGCCCGCCCTCCTCCTCCTCCTCCTCCTCCTCCTCCCCGTCTCGCCCGCCCTCCTCCTCCTCCTCCTCCTCCTCCTCCTCCTCCTCCCCGTCTCGCCCGCCCTCCTCCTCCTCCTCCTCCTCCTCCCCGTCTCGCCCGCCCTCCTCCTCCTCCTCCTCCGTCTCGCCCGCCCTCCTCCTCCTCCTCCTCCTCCTCCTCCGTCTCGCCCGCCCTCCTCCTCCTCCTCCTCCGTCTCGCCCGCCCTCCTCCTCCTCCTCCTCCTCCTCCTCCGTCTCGCCCGCCCTCCTCCTCCTCCTCCGTCTCGCCCGCCCTCCTCCTCCTCCTCCGTCTCGCCCGCCCTCCTCCTCCTCCTCCCCGTCTCGCCCGCGCTCTCTCTTTTTTTTTTCCTTCCCCTCAGCACTGTCACGACTGTGCCTGCTGCTGGCTCTGAGGACCCTGCTTTGCCTGTACCTGATGCTGACGATCTCCTCAACAAGTAAGGAGGTTACTTCACTTTCTGTCCACTTCATGTTGCTTTTTTTCTGATGTTGGGCGTCGAGGGGGATTTGACTTTGTATTAGGGCCGATCCCTCTCTGTAGAACATGCAGCTCAGCACCTGGAGTCTGTGTCAGGTGATCGCTGCCTGGTTGTCACATCCATGTGTTAATTTTTGGTCCGGGCAGTCAGAATTATTTTTGGTCTTGTTTTAATTAATGGCTTGTCTTGACATCTCTGAAATACAGAACTGAATTTTGAATTTGCCCCACAGGGAATAGGATTAAATAGACCAGCTCTTTAACCCAAAGAGTTCTGGGCACTGCATCTCGGGAAGGATATATTGGCGTTGTAGTGGGAGCAATGCAGATGCACCAAAATTAAACTGGAGGCTGAAAAGATTAAATTTTGAGGGCTATGTTTCTGTTCCCTGCAGATGATGAAGGGGTGATCTAAATGAGGTGTTTACGATGATTAAAGGATTTGATAGGGTAGATAGAGAGAAACTATTTCCTCTGGTGGGCGAGTCCTGAACAAGGGGGCATAATCTTAAAATTAGAGCCAGGCCGTTCAGGAGAGATGTTAGGAAGCACTTCACACACAAGATGGTAGAAATCTGGAATGCTCTTCTCCCCTTCCCCTCCTCTCCACCCCCCCCCCCCCCACCCCAAAAAAAAAATGCTGGGGGTCAGTTGAAAATTTCAAAACTGAGATTTCGATTCATTTGTTAGGCAAGAGTATTAAGCCGAACAGGTGAACGGAGTAATGATGCACATCAGCCATGATCTAATTGAATGGCAATGGCAAAACCAGCTTGAGGGGCTGATTTGGCCGCCTGCTGTTTCTCTGTGAGCTGGTGGAGTGGCCTCCCTATTCGCAACACAGTCCCACGATTCCACTTGTGTCTTGGGTTATCAGTTAACAAGCATGACTTTTCAGCAGCAAAGCAAATCTCCAAGTTTGAGTCCAACTACTAGGCCCCTGTCTAGTTCCCAACTTGAGAAAAGCTGGCACTGCTGGTTGTACGGCCCTAGCCTTGGTCAGGTAGGTGACTGCATGGCATTAGCCAGACCACTAAGTGGACCATTTGGTGTGAGGATGATTGATGTAGCCTGACATTCCTGCAGTCTTATTGATCATTTGAATAGCAAGGAACGTGATCGTCTCGCCAACAGAAAGGGAGGGCAGGAATCCTGTGGTATGTGTTTATATATTTATCTATCTTTTTGCTTGTGGGTTGCAGGGCACATCCCTACCACCTGCTGGTTAGTGGTGGTAATGCGACCGCCATCTGACAAGCCAAGTCCCACTAGAAAGTCAATTTGTATAAGAATCATTTTGGCTTCTGACTTGGAATCCTTTACATTGTCTGGTTTCCAAAGCCTACAGTTTCACTAGCAATATTTTCGCCCCTTACACAAAGTGTACAGTTAGTAATAGGTATCCCATTATGGAGGAGAGTATTGGAGCCACTGCAGTGTAGATTCATTCGCAAGTTGCCAGGAATCAGCGACTTGGAAAAGTTGGGACTGTAATTCGCTGGATTTGAGCAGGGTCCGAGTAGAAATGCTCATTGTTTAGATGAATTTTGAGAAGGTGGAAGATTATGTGTACAGGCCAGGGAATTGGTGCCAATGACAGACTAGTTGGGTGGAATGGCCTGTGTCCATGTTGTACCTTCTGTGCATCCACTGGGGCATAAATTTAGATATATAAAAGGGGGAGAAATGGAATGTTTTAACTCAAAGGCTAGTTAGAAAATGGAACACATTAACTAAAGGGGCTGTTGAAGCAAAGTCTAGCACTTGAGGGAATTAAATAAATACTTGAAGATATGTTCGGGGCAAAAAAATGGGATTGGAGATGATGGCTGCACAGGGACAAGGGATTGAATGGCTGCTTCCATGTGCGGCAATTTCTGATTCTATGAAACCTGGGCACTGTTTGACTGTGGAGCCGTTAGTTACATATTAGGGTCGCACACTCACATCGAAGCTCAGCAGAGTGTAAACGTGCTTGGGGAGATGGGCAGTGCATGTCAGGTTTTGAAGCAGGAAGGGCCTCGATTGTGGCATGCTGTTGGTGTTGATGTCACGTGACTGTTGAGATGACCCTGGCCTTTGCCTGACGCCCTGTTCCAAACGTTCGTAGCTCAGTATAGACGTACAAAAGGATGGCAGCATTTTGCTTTTAGAATGTTTTCCTTTTTTTCAAGAGAAATCTGGGTTCAGATGGGATTGAGCCTGCAGTGTTGTCACTGGGATTTCATAGCTGAATATCCACATTTTGGCCTCTTGTACTCACCCAGAAGTAGAATAATATATTCTATTCTTCCCTGCTTGGCTTGCATCTGAAGAGAGTATTTTGAACTGTAATGCAATGCTGTTGGTGTCTGCTCCCACTATCAGTTGTAAATCTATATTTGCAAGGATAAGTAAATGTTAATGCTGATTTTCTAGTGTGTGGTGCTAAAATGCAAGTGACAGCACTGGTCTGGGCTGAGCCTTTCAGCAGCTTTTTGTCTGCACTGTCCTGGTTGTAGATGTAAATGGTGCTTGTCGCTGTCAGCTGATCTTTTGTTTCCTCTTTCCACTCCTTTTGCCGCCCCCAATGTAGGTTTGTCTGCAAAAACAATGGAGTCCTGTTCGAAAACCAGCTTCTGCAGATCGGAATAAAGTCGGAATACCGACAGAATCTGGGTGAGTGACTCTTGTCTTTCACCAGATTGGCGGACCTTAGTTGGGATAAAATTGATATCTCGTGGACCCGTGCTCACAGTCATTGCTGACGCACGTGTATTGGCAAAGTCTGTTACTGCCATTTTAAAAACTTTTTTTTAAATTTCAAGACTGGTATTCCTCCACCCACAGCATTTGTCCCTTCTTCCTGAAGGCACTGGTTTGCTGCATCATGCTCCCATGAGCACCAGTGGCCCTGCGTGTGAGTGTCCAGTTTGTAAGTTCCCAACCAGCAATGTCACCAAAAGCATCACAGTCCAAGTTGGATCTTGACCTCAACCTGACATCCACTCACATGCTGTTTCCAGTAAGGTTGGATTCTCAACTGGGGGAGTGGGAGCCCTAAAATGACTGCATACCCCAACCTCTGTCCAAGGTCCAGATTCCTGGGACACCCCAAGGCCAATTTCATAATGCCTTTGCGAGCTAACTTGGCACAGACCAGGAAGTGAAACTGGTGCCTTCCTGGTCTCTGGATTGCTAGGATATAATTTCCATTTAGAAGATTAAAATTCCTAGTAAACAGTCTCTCAATTTCGAAGCTGTCTGTTTTGGCTAGCCTCACCAAAGACCTTGTCAATGAGAGTACTGATTTATTTGTCTTTTGTCTCCGTGTCTAGGTCGAATGTACCTGTTCTTTGGGAACAAGACGTCCGTCCAGTTCCTCAACTTCACACTGAATGTCAGCTGCCCTGGTGAGCTGCAGAGTGATATCCTTTTGCTTCCAATCGGCTTGGAAAGGAGTTTAGTTGGAGTGTGCATCTGTTCATCATGGGATGCAGTGAAGATTTCAAAAAGGAAGGTTACAGATTGTGTATAATGTCTCTCTGAAGCATCATCAAAGACATGAAAGAAGTCTTCTGTTCAAATAGTGCTACAGACTCTAATTGTTATGTGGAGAGACTAGAGAAGCTGGGATTGTTCTCCTATAGAGCCGTGAAGGTTAAGAGAAGATTTAATAGAGGTGTTCAAAATTGTGATGGGGTAGATAGAACACATAGGGAGAAACTGTCCCACTGGCAGGAGGGTTGATCAGTAGAGAAGGGAGGTTTAAGATAATTGGCAAAAGAAACAGTGGGGAGATGAATTTCTTCTAACAGCGAGTTGTGATCTGGAATGTGTTTCCTGAAAGGGCAGTAGAAGCAGATTCAATATTAACTTTCAAAATTTGATTTTGATAAATATTTGAAAGGGAAAATTTGAATGAGTTTAGGAAAAGAGCAGGGGCGGGGGGAGCGGTGGGACTAATTAGCTCCTTCAAAGAGCTGGCACAGACATGGTGAGCCAAATGGCCTCCCATGCTGGATCATTCATTGATTCTAGGACCTGAGCAGGCAAACGGGATATCATCTGAAGTATGGCACCTACGAAAATGCATCCGATTTTCATTGAGATTGTGCAATAGCATTCATCTCACCAGCAGTGTGAACATCCTCAGTGGTGTTCCAGCCTAGACCCAGATCAACTCTGTGAAGATAGCAGGAACTTTACTGAAAATACTAGGTTCTGTGTTTGAAAGCAAGGTACAGGGAGCGGAGGTGGGACGGGGCACAGCCGTCTTGCTTTTGAAGCATAGTCACTCTTGTAATGTGGGAAATGTGGCAGCCAAACTCCCACAACAGCAATGTGATGACCAGATAATCTGTTTTAACTTTGCCCAGGACAAACACAACTCCCCTGGTCACCTTCTAAACGGGATCTTTTATGGCACTTCTGACAGTGCAGTGCTCCTTCAGTACTGCACTGGCATGTCACCTTGGATTATGTGCTCAAGTCTCTGGAGTGGGGCTTGAACACATGACCCCCTGACTCTGGCAAGAGTGCTCCCCCACTGAGCCATAGCTGGCACGTCTGCCTCAAAGCTAGCCAGGATCAGTCCCTTTAGAGTTAGCTGATCTGAATCTGGCCTGGCAGTAGGGATGTTGCATTTGACTTTGCTGCTGGGTGAGATGGGGAAATGTTCCTGGTTTCTGGTTATCTAGGTTTTCTATGTAGGTGTCCTTTGTGTGTGTTACATGTGCGTGACTATGCATACATAATACAACTGGGCTGACTGATGGTCTTCAGTCGAATAGTCTGCCAACTTGCTGTGTCTGTATTCAACTGAAGTTCAGGGATTTAAGGTGCTGAAGGGCAATCACTGACCATGCAACTGTGCCCAACTGAGGGGTATTTAGGAGAGGAGAGAGAATTAGGGAAGAGGCAAAGAAAGTGGGTGCCATGCAATAGATAACTCGTTAAATTCTTTAACACCGTTGCCACAGCTGAATGTTCAGGCCAAGCCTGTGGAGCCAATCGTGGAAGGTGGAGCACAGGTTCAGCAAGTGATTAACATCGAATGCTTGTCGGATTTCACTGAAGCCCCCCTGCTGAACATTCAGTTCAGGTACTGGGTTTGCCTTGTTCTGGTCCTAATATCCTCTGCCCTATAACCCTCTTGCATCTGAAATCGCGCACGCGCTCTCTTTCCCTCTTTATTTTTCTTGCTGTCCTTTTTACTCTCGCGAGTGCTTCAGTCTGAGCAGTCTGACAGCAGGCAGCTCCTCTGCTCACTCAGACAGCAAATGAAGGGAGTAATTGTTTGGAATAATGGGAAACTGAGTAAGACGGAAAATTCTCCTGACACCAAATAGAAGCGAGATCTAACAAATGCCCTGTGCTTTGATGCTGGATGTACCAAAGTACCCATCTGGCTGTTTGTTGGATTAGCAAAACAAGTGCTAGTTGTTTTCACTAGTTAAATGCAATGTGTAGGTTAATACTTTGCAGCTGTAGCCTACTCCTTCCAAAAGCAAGAAGCCTTAATTTCCTCTGCATGGGACTTTAAACCCAGGTGAAAGAATAATTAAACTAATTATGAATCATGCCTCTCTAAATCTTATCACTTTTTTTAAAAACTGCAATTGCTAATTCTCTCTCCCTTTGTTGGTAGATATGGCGGAACCCTGCAGAATATCACCCTAAAGCTACCCATAACCGTTAACAAGTTTTTCCAGCCAACAGAGATGGCGTCTGAAGACTTCTTCCAGCGCTGGAAGCAGCTTAGCAGGTACAGAAAGAACGGAGAGTCTGGGGTGGTGGAAAGGGCAGTGGTGCAGCAGAGTGTGATGGAGGGAGTGCCGGGCGATGGAGAGGTTGCGTATAGAGAAAATTTTCAGATGGCACGAACTGCCAGGCATTGCAATTGCAGAAGAACTCCTCTAATGATCTGAGTAAGCTTTCACTTGTTGATGCCTGCGTTATTTATGGCACATTTTCCACTTGCTGTCTCTCTAGTCCACAGCAGGAAGCACAGAAGATCTTTAAAGCTAATCATCCCATGGATGCGGAGGTCACAAAGGCTAAGGTAAGCTTCTCCCTCCCATCCATTAGCCCTTTAATGATTAAAGCTCCCCTTTTTTCCAATAGCTCAGTGGGTAAGTGCACCATGTGTAATGGCAGCGAACAGTACTGACCAGGAAAGACACGGCTTTCTTAACTGATTTCAGCTGGGGTAAGAATTGGCCTATCCCATTAGTCCCAGCATTCAAAACCATACATAGATTACATAGAATATACAGCTCAGAAACAGGCCATTCGGCTCAACCAGTCCATGCCAACATTTATGCTCCACTCGAGCCTCCTCCTGTTCTTCCTCATCTGGGATTGCAGGAACAGAGAGACCTGGATATATCTGCACAAATCTTTGGCAGGACAGGTTGAGAAAGTGGTTTAAAAAGGTATACAAGATCCTGGGCTTTATAAACAAAGGCATAGAGTACAAAAGCAAGGAAGTTATGGTGAACCTTTAAATCACTGGTTCAATCTCAACTGGATTGTTGTGTCCAATTTTGGGCACCGCATTTTAGAAAGGATGTGAAGGCTTTAGAGAGGGTGCAGAAAAGATTTGAGAATGGTTCCCAGGGATGAAGGACTTCAGTTGCATGGATAGATTGGAGAAGTTGGGGCTCTTCTCAGAGAAGAGAAGGTTGAAAGGAGATTTGATAGAGGTGCTTAAAATTACGAGGGGTCTAGACAGGGTAACCAGAGGGAAACTGTTCCCATTGACAGAAGGATCAAGAACCAGAGGACACTGATTTAAGATGGTTGGCATAAGAGGCAAGGGAAAAGTGTTTTATGCAGCAAGTGATTGGGATCTGGAATGCATTGTCTGAGAGTGTGGTGGAGGCAGTTCGAATTGTGGCTTTCAAAAGGGAATTGGATAAGTACCTAAAGACTGTTTGCAGGGCTATAGGGAAAGAGCAAGGGACTCGCTGAGTTGCTCTGCAGAGAGCCAGTAGGGACACGATTTGCACAGACACGATGGTCCTCTTTCTGTGCTGTATAACTCTGGCCAAATGGCTACCTTCTGTGCTGCAGCCATTCTATGATCAGCCTAACCCTCTATTCCCCTCTCCCTCATATGTTTATCTAGCCTCCCCTTAAATGCATCTATACTATTCACATATCTACTCCCTGTCGTAGTGAGGTCCACATTCTCACTATTCTTTGGTTAAAGATGTTTCTTCTGAATTCCCGATTAGATTTCTTGACTACCTTGTATTGATGACCTCTAGTTTTGCCCTTCCCTCCAAGTGCAAACATTCTCTCCATGTTTACTCTATCAAGACCTTTAATAATTTTAAAGACCTCTATTGGTCGCCTCCCCCATCCCCGAGCCTTCCTGTTTCAAGAGAAAAAATACACAGCCTGTTTATCCATTCCTGATAAGTATTTCTTTTGCCAAAAAATCGTGAAGGTCCCTTTGAATTTACTGACACTATCTGCCTCTTTCTTGTATTATGACTCTAAAGCAGCTGTTGATCTTGCCCTACTGTGACCGAGTCTGCACCCACTGGTTAGAGTTTGTGGTTTGTGGTCCAGTGGCTTTTTGGGATTCTTTGCCCCTTTAAAATCTGGAGAACCTTGCTACATTGTCTCCTGAATGTAAAACATTGTCACCTTCCTTGGTCTCTCTGTGTAGCTCTGATGCGTGATGCCCAGTGCTTGCAGCAGTCTCGCTGCTTTCGACGCAGTTTGCACGTTATAATATAGTAAAACAGTGAAGTGCGGAATAAAGAATGGTGTTGGTCGTGCTCAAAATGCATCACTATTTTCCAGCCTTATCTTGTTAGTGTAGAATAGCCCAGCAGCTCTTGCCATATCCCATAACACATGAAGAATGATCACTGGGGATGAGGTGCCAGAGGGTAGTTGCTAGTCATGGAACTTTACCTTGCACACTAGTGTCAAGTAAGTGGGAGTCCAGTAGGCACTTCAAGCAATAGCAGGGAGGGAATTAGTGAGGCTGTGGAAAGTTTATGTAACTTATTGAGTGGGACTGGTGCTGTAGGAGGTTTTCACCCTGCAGAGCAGTACTGCTGGCTGGGATTTTGCTGGGACACTTCAATTTATTTTTCCTTCTTTCCTTCTCGCAGTTGATAGGATTCGGATCTGCTCTGCTGCAAGATGTCGACCCCAATCGTGACAACTTTGTCGGTGCGGGAGTCATTCACACAAAATCCATCCAGGTCGGATGTTTGTTGAGGCTGGAACCCAACAGTCAGGCACAGGTTGGTGACATTTAATCTCCCAATTTTCTTGTGTTGCTTGGCGGCATGACAGGTGCATCAGGCTTTGCAGATCAGATTACCAAGTTTATTTCTTGAGAGCCATGTGCTATTATTCCCCGATGGGTCAGTGAGTAGCGACAATGCCTGGTGTGACCCTGAGCTTGTAGATTGGCAACCTGAAGCTTCGATCTGCAGTTTGTGCTTGCAGTTAAATGGTCGCTGATGGGGGTGACTCTGGCAGGGCGGCAGTTTAGCCTCAGTGCCATCAGCTCCCCTTGCTGGAAGGATCCTGGAGGTGAATGTTGGGTGAGAAAAGGATGGGGGGAGTATCAGGATATGGGAGATTGTAGGTTTCAATGGGCTGGAGGGTGCTTTCTCCTCCTTGACTTTACTTGTGTCCAAACTGATATCCTGTCTGAACAAACCAGTGGCACTCCCTTTAGTGGGTGTGATTTGGGTGGGAACCTTTCATTCTGCTCTTGTTGAGGCAGGAGGTGCCAAATGGAAGTGACTTGCATTGTGAGCTCATGCTTTCCTCTCTCTTTCCCCTCCCCCAGATGTATCGCCTCACACTACGCACAAGCAAGGAGACCGTGTCGAAGCGACTATGCGCATTACTGTCTCAACAGTTCTGAAGTCTCCTACATGTAATCGATCTCTTACACTATACTGTGTGTTTGTTTAAGTCTGAGCGTGTGAGGGGGTTGTGTGTGTGTGTGCGTGCGCATGTGTGTGTGTGAAGGTCCATATATCTATGCGCCACGTCTGGTGACATCTTAGTATCATGTGATGTCCTTTAAGTACAGTATATGTTTACGTGATTGTAGAGGTTTTTTTGCTATTGAGGGACTTAAAAGGTTCTTTGGTATGCGAGGCATCAAACGTGGCAGCGGAAGAGGGAAAGGGTGAGCCGGGCTGGCGCCAAATTGCAGTGAAGTCAACACTATTAGTGATGTAACTGCTGCCCGCGGTCCATGTCGTCTGTGTTGACAGAAGCGCTTAATGATTGTAATGCTTTCGGTAACGAGGGATGTCAAATTTGATAGCTGCAAGCCTCACTGCCTGCATTTTCAAGATATCAGCGAGCAGAGAGGCACCTCCCATCCCACAGCTTGGCACCATGTAGAGCACGGACCAGGAAGGGTCAACCTGCAGTGTGTGCTGAGTTAGCACTCGCTCGGATGGTGTTGTCCCTTCAGTAGCCCCAGGTTGAGGAGAAAGGACAGTGGGCTGTGTGTCTCCTGGTTGCTTTACTAGAGTTTGGGCCTGTGCAGATGTCTGGTGAAGGCGGGATCAGACTCTGCTCTAATGCGCTGCTATTGTTCAATAGTTTGCTGTCTAGGCTGACACACGGGGAACAGTCATTTGAGCAGGGTGTTGGAGGATGCTTACTGCCTGAAGAACTGTCCTTTAGCAGGAAGACACTCCCTTCTGAGAGATGGTGAGTGTGATGGAGGATATTGAGCAGAATTTCTCCATAGCTGTCAGATGACTCACCCTTTTGGTTCCCACTTCCTTTGCAGAACTCAATGTGATGGCTGAATACCAAACAACTTGAAGCCCCACCTCGCTGTTAATCGATATAGTCATTCCTTATATTAAAAATGTATGAAGTAATTGTAAAATGTATCTGTATATAACTCTTTTAGGGCTGGATAGACATACCTGTACAACCAATTTACTCTCTGGTCACTGATGTTAAATTAGCTGTTTAAATGTTACCACTGAAAATTGAGGGTGGGTGAATTTTTTTTAATTTAACCTTAAGCTTAACATTTTATTACAAGTGCAAAAAGACTGGAACACTTCCCTTCTAATCCTTTAGACCATTATGTCTTCCCTTGGTTCTTATAGAAAACAAAGTCTGCTCCCACACCACCTTTTGGAACCCCACTCAACAAACTGGTATTCCCTCCTTCCCTGTTGTTAGTTTCCTGAATGATGCGTGCAGTTGAGCAGAAATGCTTGCTTAGTGTTAATGCAACAGAATGTGACGATGGGGTAAATTGTTCCTTACTCTGAATCTGCTTTCATGCCAGTGCCGCTTTTTTTGGTTCCGAGTCTGGGAAGTCTGTGTCCATGAGCCAGCTCCTCAGCGTCTACACTTCTCAAGCCAGCTTCCCCCTGCCTGTGCAGACCCAGCTCATCATGGATTTACACTTCTGTTGCAGTGGATAAAAGGAACTGGATTTAGCATCATAGAGAGGAAATGCAGCCCAAACTGCTTTGTCTCCTGCTTTCAAAAGTTTAAATTTCTCTTTTTTTTTCCCCTCTCTCTGCTCTCTGCTTCACTCAAAATATCCTTCACTTATGAATGTGTCTTTTATCTTTTTGGGGTTGGCTTGCTTGCTTATCCCCTGCCTCCCATTTCTTTCACCCGACTACTGCTCTGAGAGTTGTCTTGTAAATGGTGAGCAAACTTGTGCTGTGCGTGCTCCAGATAAGGTGTAACCTATCCTTGTTTGTGCAAGAGGATCCCCAATGCCTAATACCTGTACATAAAACTAACCCAAGCAACTGGATAACCTGGCAGTGGGGCTTCTTTTCTGTGCTGTACAAAATAGAGAGAGCTTAACCAGTTTTAAAGGCTGATTTTAACAAGAACAAAAGCAACAGCAAACTAACGGGGATGGGGACGCCATGTTGAGTTTTCACTGTCAACAGTGCATTGGACCATGAACTAATGGAGTTGCTATGACCTCCGTGAAATACTCGAGTCAAAATGTAACCTGGAAAAGGAAAAAAATACAAGAAAACGAATGTGAATAAAGTTCCCGGCTTGTCTTTACTGTACAACACGCACTACATTACATCAGGCAGATCCTACAGTTTCTGATGTGCTCTGTCTGTTTGATTAGCACAGTTGAAAGCAGGCAAAGGATCATTAATTTCAACCACCCAAGCTGCTTCTCCTGTGCCATTGTACCTTTCACAGAAAACCTATTTATGTGAGTAAGTGGTTTTTCCATTGAAGTTACAGTGGCCATTGGAAGGAGCCCTGAGGAAATTCGCCCTTCATTATACATTGTGGCATATTGTCAAGTTTGGTTTTTTCCCCTTTTCCAAACTCTAGAGGAATGAACCCGATTTACACCCTGTGCAACATTAGTCAAACAAAAAAATACTTTTTTCTCAATGAGGATCGTTCCAAGCATTCAAGTTACCCATTCCAGCAGCAAGTGCAGTATTCTTTCTACCACTAGAAGCTGCTACTGAGGAGGGATTTGGGGTTGTCGAGAACAATAGCACTACTTGGCAGTGGAGTTAAGGTACTGCAACACTACCCAAGGTTACTTTTAAACGTGGAGCGTTCTTGTCTTAGAGTCATCTGTTCGGTGGGTTCCTTGTAACTTGATGTGCTGTTGGATTGAAAAGAGCCTTTGTAATTCTTTTTCCCCCAGAGGACAGTGCATGCTCAGTTTTTGAGTACATTTAAGACTAAGATCCATAAATATTTGGGCATTATCAAGGGATATGGGGATAGGGTTGGAAAATGTATTCAATGTAGAAGTTTGGCCATGATCTTATTGAATGGCAGAACAGGCTTGAGGGGCCTTATGGCCTACTCCTATTCCTAACTCTTGTATTAATAACATGAAAGTCATACAATTGACTTAGAAACCTAGCCATTTTAAAATGGCTGCCTACATGTCAGGATGTGAGATGTCTTTGACCGGTCTGCTTGTTATGAGTAGACTGTTTCCTCCATCTTGGAAGTTGTGGACTAAGTGTTTGAGAATCATGTAGACAAGCGATGAACAGAGTGCAACTGCTTCATGGAAGGACTTGAACTGGAGGCCATTCAGCCCCTCGAGCCATGCTCTCCCCAATTAATCATGGATGATCTGTACCTCCATTCCACATTTCATACCTTTCTCCATAGCCCTTAATGCCCTTGTGTGGAATTTCCTTCCTCTTTATTTGGAAAAAGCTCAGAAGCAACTCCTTTACCCCTTTTGGCTTCGCCTTTTGCATTCTAGCTCGCTCTCCATTCATTACTGTTTCCAAGAACTGAACGGGCTGTGACTAGGATGTAATTTAGTCCCCGTTTAAAAAAAAAAAAAAAATTGTCCATTCCATCTTTCATATTTCTATTGACGCGATTTGTATGTAGATTTGTCAAGCTGTAGCTCTACCACTGGCAAGGATGTATAATTGCAGCGTGACATGATTATATGGCAATTCCCATTCTAAATATGGAGATAAGAATTTATGATGTAAAAAGTTGATGGGAAGTGCATCCAGATGTAAGTTTTAATATAGATTTTTTTCAGTTCTTGGTCCACACATTACCTGTCTGTAGGGGAAGCTGCTCATGCAGTAATTTTGATAGTACTGCACCTTTATGAAATATGAATGGGTACATCATATAGAATTGGCTAATTTTAATCTTCAATTGGTAAAACTCCTGTCAATTCACTTTACTGTCCCACCTCATGATTTTCGAACGACTTTTCCAGAAACACGCATGAGGATCAAGGAGTTATTTTAGCAAAATTATTTTGATTCCAAGTGTGACTGAGTCCTTGCACATTGAGGGCTGTAAGGCAGTTGGTTCAAGGCACTTTGCAGTGTGAAACTGAGTTCTACAGGCAGGAAAGGGGCCAGGTCCAATCACTAGTCTGTAGTGAGTGTGCCTGGCTGGCAGGAGGGGCACTTGGTCTAGAGAAATCAGTCAACATCCCTTCTCCTAGATACTATGAGGCAATTGCTGCTCAAAAACCAGTCAGTTGTGAGAGCACAGGATCAGGCATGGCAGTGAAGCCCTCCAGAGTGGAATAGTCAGCTACAGGCACTAGAACACAGACCACTTGGAGAAGATACTGAATGGCAACCATGGGACCATAGTCCATGAAGAGTCGAGCTGTTGGGGTGGAGAATTTTACAGAAGAAAACAGTTTTGCTAACTCTAAGCATCTATGAAACATTCTGTGCGCACTTTCTACAGCCATTTTGAGTGGGAAAGTGTTAGGCTGTCGGCTGTAGTTTGGAAGTTCTATCTGTTGGAGAAGGATTCTCGACAACCCGTGGGCCCTGTTAGGCTTCTATTCCAGTCTGTGCCTTTCACCACTTCGCCTTGTCTTAATAATGAAGACAGCTGGGAGTTGAATGGTTTGGGTTACCATTTACCTAGTGGACTTAATCCTTTTGCACTTGGTAGTAGACACGACAGGAAGGCTACACTCAGCTCTGGGAACAGAGAGGGGTGAAAAGTGACTTGAGTGGGTCGGAGCTTGCTGTGTGTTCTGGGAACCAGGGAAGCCATTTTGTGACAATAACCGCTTTCCTGCCTTGTTTAAAAGCAGCATGTTTACAGATCATGAGTGAGGTTGTTTCTAATTCCCTAAATGCAATCTGTATTAAAGCGATTAACTTAGTGATGTGTAGCACTTTAGTCGTAGTTCAATCAAGGCAAAAGTGTATGATATTGTGTGATCTATAATGCAGTATATTGTCTGTGTGCCTCCAGCCTTTGCTCTGTGTAACCAGCCCTACTGGTAATTTTGCATTTAATGCCTCGAGATTTGACATGTGGGTTTTATACATTTGGTTCAGAAGCTGAGGTACTTGCTTAGGATAACGTAAGGGAATAGTAAGGGTTAACAGTTAAAGGGTGTTATCTATAATATGCAATTCATGTTCCTTGTAACCTTTACAGGGACCCTTTCTGATCTATTTGTGGATAGAGTCATACCCTGTGAAAATTTCACTCACTACTAGGGTGGGCTCTTGGGGAGAGAAAGTCATGGGTAGGATCTACATTCCTCTCTCAGCTGCCCATCTTTTGGTCCTGGTGGTGACGGTATCTCTTCGAGAACCTGATGGGGACTGTGCTTCTTGCAGTTTGTCAAACCACTGACCTACGAGCTCTGCTGATGGATAAAGCATCATTTGAGTAGCACTGAACTGTGGGACCAGGAAGGTCCTAGGTTTCTGTCTCCAGTCTGTGTTGAGTTTACTGATTTCAGCTGAGCCTATAATTGCCCGCAGTGACAGTTCTAGGGAAATTAAGCTGACTATTCTGCTTCTGATTGCTATTCAGTGCCCTTGGTCTACTAGAAAGCGCTTTTATGCCGTCTCTGCTCACTTCCCCTGCTGTCCGATGACCTTATAAATGACCAGCTGGTCGAGGTGACCAACACTCTGCCCAGCCAGAGCCTGCTGACCCTGTGAAACATTTAGTCCGTACCTTCAACACACCCCACAGCTCCCCAGAAGTACAACACGGGACCAAATTCATTCATTTCTCTGATTAAGCAGATGCCAAACCCTTGTATTTTACTTCAACTCCCCTGCAGCATTTTTTCACTTTTTTTGTGTCATGTCCAGTATGAATTTGTGCATTTGGGCTGTCTCTCATCAAACTGACCGTATCTTTTTTTAAAACCATTCTCCTTTGAAAGATTTGAGAGTTCAAATCCCACTCTCGATACTTGAGCATGTAATCTAGGCGCTCGCTCCCAGTACAGTACTGAGGGAGTGCTGCACTGCCTTTTCAGCTGAGGCCCCGTTTGCCCCCTCGGGTGTATGTAAATGATCCCATGACACACTTTGGAGGAAGAGCAAGGGAGTTGTGTGTGTCTTGGACAATATTTATCCCTCAACTAGCAGATGATCTAGGTACTTATCTCCTTACTGTTTAAGGCTGCTGAATTTCCTACATTACAGCACTGGCTTTCCTTTGGCCGTGAAATACGCTCTATAAATGCAAGTTTATTCTTCTCTCCACCTCTTTGGGGAATGGGAGAGGTGGAAAGCAGCAGCCCCTCCCTCCCCATATTGGAGCCCTGGCTGGGCATCCCTGGCCAGGAAATGAAGCTCACCAGCCAGGGTCATGCTTGGATATATCTCACTAGACAGCACTCTGTTGCTGGCTGTTAAATTGGACAGAGGTCCCTCAGTGACAAGCATACTTCCCAGATTGGAATGAATGAAACTTTGGATTAAAGGCATTTAGATGAATCTGCAAAGGGTATGGGGGTTGCTGACCAGTCGGTACCAGGGATACAGCCCATTCAGTTTTCAAACAGCATTTATTGAAACTCAATTCTGTGACTGTTGGAATAAATTCTTGCATCCTATCCAAAATCTGGATTGGTTTACATTGGTTTTGACCCTCTTGTGAAATTAATTTCCATTTGGAACTGAGGTCCCCGTCTGCCTGCCTCGCTGGTTTAGGTGAGTGTTACAGATCCCGTGGCACTATTAGAGGAAAAGCATGAAGATTATTCTTAGTGTCCCAGTTGACATTCTTCCCTCATCTCAACCAACAGCGAAAAACAGATTCTCTGACCATTCACCTTGCTGTGTGTAAAATGGCTGCTGCACTCCCTGATGTAGCAATAGTGACTGCACCGCAAAAATATTATTTGTTTCATGTGAAACAGTTTGGGGCGTTTGAGAGACCTGATGCAGCCTAACAGAATTGCTCATTTGCAGATTTGTGTGAATCTTTGAGGTAAGCAATGATGTTTTGAAAAATTGCAAGTAATTCAGTTTTAAAAGAAAACAAAGACAACATGAAGTCAGCTTTGTATTTGATGAATGTCATACAATCTCACAATACAGGAGGAGGCAATTCAGCCCATTATACCTGTGCTGGCTCATTGGAAGAGCTGTCTAATTAGTCTCACATCTCCTGCTCTTTCCTCGTAGCCTTGCAAATTTTTTCTTTTCAAGTATTTATCTCTTTTGAAAGTCAATGTTGAAATTACTTCTCCCATCCTTTTTCAGGCAGTGCATTCCAGATCGGCACATAGAAAAAAAACTTTGTGTTCCCCCTGGTTCTTTTGCTAATTACCTTTAAATCTGTGTCCTCGTGTTGCCAACCCCTGCCAGTTGAAACAGTTTCTCATTGATGTCAGATCCGGGTTCTTTAAAGATGCCTTGCTTTGTCTCAAGTTAGGAAAACTGAAGGATATCCTCAGCTGTGCTGCGCTTCTTCTCGACTCTGTACACATCTAACTTCCCCTCATATGTGTCCACATTTTCCATGTGGGAGATTTGAAACTTCCTCCTTTTCTGTCCTTTTGCTGCGGTGATCAATGTGTAGACCTTTCAATCTCACTACAAAATGGCCAGACTTTTCGCTCACCCCACTCTGCCCTGATTCGCAGTCATGTCCACAAGATGCATTCTGTTCTGATCTCCCACAAGTGCAAATCCCACCATGGAGAAAATCTGGATTTTTCGGGAAGTTTATTGTTGAGGTGGCCTCTATGTTGGTTGGAGAGTAAGATCAACTGTGCCTCAATGATTGATTGCAACGAGAGACTGACTGCAGCACCCTGTCACCTTTCAATCCTTGCTATTGGGGGGAATGCAAGGTTGGGTAATCAAGGTGGCGCAATGGTTTTCTGCTTTTTAAAAAAAAAAATGAATTGCATTTATATAGTGCTTTGCAGAACCACCAGAATCTCAAAGCATTTTGCAGCCATTGAAGTACTTTTTTGAAGTGTAGTTATTATTGTAATGCAGGGAACGCAGCAGCCAGTTTGTGTACAGTAAGCTCCCACAAACAGCAATATAATAATGACCAGATCATCTGTTGTTTGGTAATGTTGGTTGAGGGATAAATATTGGCCAGGGCACCAGTGAGAACTTCCCTCCCCATCCCCTTTGAAATAGTGCCACGGGATCTTTTGCATCCACCTGATGCGGCCTCAATTGAATATCTTGAGAGAAAGCCCCACCAATAGTACATCACCACCTCAGTACTGTACTGGAGCGTCAGCCTTGATTTTTTTTTTTGGGGTGCTCAAGCCTTTTGATTGGTCTTGAACCTGGAACCTTGAGTCAGATGCACTAGTCTGACATAGAATGTTGGGCTCTTAGTTTTGTACCTGACATTCTACATCCCTGCACCCTACCACACATTGATCTCTCCCGTCCCACTGTTGGCCAAGGCACCTCCAAAGAGATGAGAAGGGCTGTTCACAGGCTATGTTTACGTAACTGCTAACCGCAGATCTCCGGTCATCAGAGGCCTAGGATAATATGCAAAGTGCAAGGGTCTAGGCTAGTGCAGGAGTGGTAATGTAACGAGGTAAAAAGATTCATTTAAAAAGAAATCTCTCAAATAGGTTACTTTTTTTGCTACATGCCATTTGCTAATTTATTTGGGAGGATGGTAGGGAGGGTCACCATCACAATCTGTGTTGAGCATGATGAGAAATGAGGGGCCGCTGAGAGAGGATAGCGGAGGAGGGAAAACCAAAACATGATGTAAATGACGCTAAGTCACCTCATCATGGTGAGGGCAGTGAGGGGCCGGGTGGTTCCTACAAGTGGCTTGGTTAGCTCTGGACCAGAAAGTGGGGAACCAGCCAGGATGCCGGTACCTGATCACTACTCAGTAACTCTTGCTAGGATGCATGCACATGTCGGGTGAAGGTGGGATTGAGCAATATTTCTCCTCCTCCCCCCAACTGCTGAATATCCTGACAACTCCTGCAGTTCAAACTTGCTCATGAAGTCCCTCCACTTGGGAGGAGACACTGAAAGTTGACTGGTACCTGTACCTCAGCAGGAAGCGGGGCAGGGAGGATAAAATTGAAATAACCTGTGTCTGATCAAGTGAACATCTGAGTACCAGTACGGCTGAATCCAAAGTAGGATTATGATGTTACTATGCAATCACTGTTTCATTAGAGGAGCGGCTTAGAATATTGTGTGTGTTGTGTGGCCTGTGTATACACCTGAGATGTGAATCTCCCATCAGTGTTAAACGACAGAAAATGTTTAACAGAAGCAAATGTAAGATGAAGGACACTATTTAGATAAACTCTGAACATTATGATCAATCCCTGTCTCTGGGCTGCTTTATTTTGCTGCATTTTAATGACTTGCACAGCAAGAAAGGATGCAAGACTCAGTGAGAATAAGGATGGACTGGGGGGAATTGGGCTTGGTTATGATGCCCTGACAGTTGAATAGCCTTCCTATAGGCTTACACTATGAAGGATGCCCACTTGGGTGAGGTACAGGAGAAACGGCCCTTGCCCAGTGGAACTTGTGCCTTGGCCACATTCAGTACCTTCAGCGGAGATGGGGAAAAAGTTAAACAAGAAAGACGCAGGAAAAACTAGGGATTAATTCTGTTCTTTGGACCCGATGCCTCTGAATACCTTGATATCAGTCCATCGCCATGGAAATGTGATTGACAATGAACATTTAAAGGAATATTCCACCTGTAATTCTAGAATTAGGTGGAGGGGGTACATGTTAAATTTGGAAACCCAGGGTTCACAGTGCAAGAAATAAACATTGGTTGGATCCAAGTTTGCATTTTAAGAACATTCAGATTGAAGGAAGGTTAACCCAGGACTCTGTCGATCATGCAGTCATCGACAGAGTGATCACTGCACAGCTCCAGTGGTGTAGTGACCCGACCTAGCCTGAATCTGTGAAATGATTGACATTACATCCACTGTACACGTTGGCCCAGCTGCAAGGAAGGTAGAGATGGAGGGGCAGGATATTTAAAGGGAAATGCGGCTAACTAAAGGTAAGTGATCATATTGTGCGGCAAAAATTCTTCTAGGCTTTGCTTAGGCTGAATATGGTTTTAAAACATTTATCAGCTTTCCAAAGGGAACAGAGGGGAAATAAAACAAATTGTAGAGGTGTGAATGTGTGAGCAAGTATTGGAGGAACAGAGCACTGAACCATCTTGTTTAATGGTTGGCCAAATGGAGCTACTGGTGCATGAGGTGGGTAGGAGTAGTGCTGCCCTGTCTAGTACTGCAGGGAACCTTCCCCATTAGCCATTGGTACATGATCTCCAACACGATATCTAACCACGCTCAACCCTCGACACTGCCTGCAGGACCCCAGGGACAGATGGTGGGCAAAGACGCCTTACTTTTAGGAATCTGCTCCGGTAAGACCAGCAGTTGTATGACTTTCATGGTCGCAAAGTGTCACCAGTCACTTGTTTCACATTTACTGCTCATGAATTTCCCCTCGGATGCCTGCCTACCAATTCAAGAAAAGAATTGGGCCTCAAGACTTGGCCTCTCCTACACTGAGGCCCAGTTTTAGGGGAATCATGGTCTGGGAGTTAGCCTGGTCAGAGAAGCCGCGGCTAGGAGCTGAGGTAGAGGCCTCCTGCCCTTCGTTCTGGTCTAACCTGCTCTTCCACCATTCCTTTACCTGAAGTGTCATTGTTGACTTAGTTGTTTGCTATGGCTCAGTTGATAAGATTGTGAAGTAGATGTAGAGAAGGTGTTTCCAACTGTAGGAAGTCCAAAACAAGAGGCCATAAATATACAAGTCACTAATAAATCCAATAGGAAATTTAGGAGAAAATTCTTAATCCAGAGAGTGGTGAGAACGTGGAACTTGCTAACACAGGGAGTGGTTGAGGTGAATAACATAGATGCATTTAAGAGGAAGCTAGTAAGCCTGAGGGAGAAAGGAATAGAAGGATATGTAATAGGGTGAGAGGAGGCTTGCGTGGAGCATAAACACCAGTGTGAGCCTGTTTGTGTTTTTAATTCTGTATAATTCTATGCAACTGTTACCGCATTGTCCTGTTAGCAAATTCTTCAGAAAGGATAATCTTTGATAGCCAGCTGTATAAATGTACCCCTTGGGATCTTAGTCCTGAGGCAGAGGTGTCAGAGAAATGAATTAGCTGCATTTTTTTTCATCTGATTTTTAAAGAAAATGCTCCACAGGCAGACAGCCAGGCAGTGACACAGACAGCTCCTTTCAATGTCCTCTGGCTCAGTTGTGAGGGTGGCTCTCTGTTATCTCAAAAAATGTAGCCTTTTTTCACTAGCTTTAAGGGCTGATTAATTTAGTTTTGACAGAAACAATTGTGGGCGTCACAGTAAATAGCATGTCATAAAACAGCAAAATAACAAACTGCTACTCCAACACAAGAAAAATAAACCATTAATGTCTTTTTAATGTATTGAATAATTCAATGACCTTAAAGGAAAGGCTAGGTAATTGTGAATTGTGTTAAGAGCTGGCAGCTCCCTGCCTTGAATCAGATTTTCTAGCATAGGAGAGCAGAGTTCTCAATCCTACACTCCCTCACTTTAGTGCCAAATCCCAAGAAATTACAGGCAGCTTGGGAGTCCGTGAATGTACTTAAAAGTCTATTGCATGGGACTGCCCTGTGCAGCACCCTCCACCCCAGGTCCCCGATGTAGAGGGGGGTGGATTCCCATGTAGAGAGACCTCCAACAGGCAACATGGACAGCCACGGGGTATCCCGGCGGCAGACGAGGGCGAGGAAGTGGAGAGTGTGCAGGAAACCCCCCCCCCCCCCCGCCCCACGCCGTGTGGAATGGCACGGAGAGCATTTGCGAGAGGCGGCTCGGGTTGTGCGGGACCGGCTCCCGAGGTGGGGTTTGGGGCCTGGGTCTGATGAGCAGTTCTGGCCGAGCGCGGGTCAGCTTGGCTGGGAGCTCTCCACGCTCCCAAGCCGCCTCATCACCTGCAGTGAGGGGTGGCCCGGGGCCTTCGGCTACTCCTCTGCCCGTCGGTTCGTCCCTGGTGCCGGCCGCCCGGACAGCCGAAGCGCGCTCCTCCCCCAGCAGGGGAGTGCCCTGACTGGAGGTGACCATGTTCCAGACTCTGAATAGATCCCGGTAAAAGACAGACAACTCCCTCAGAGGCACAGCTAATGTTCTCCGCCGGGAGCTGCGTGTCATCTTGGAGGCTGTGCCCCTGGCGGAAAAAGTACGCTGCCAGCGCACACCATCTGGGAGTACACTTGACGTACAAGTATCTCTGCAGGGTCCGAAGGCGGAAACTCGCAGCTTGCGTGCAGACACACAGCAGCGACTGGCCACCTTCCTCAGTCAGGACTGTGGCAGAGTTTGTGTTTCCTCTTGCCCCAGAAGAAAGCGACAAGCTTCTTCTGGATCTTGGTGGCAAATGCAGGGCGTGGGTCAAAGTGACCAACCGGTACCACAGCACCAAGGCCACCAAGGTTTATGACCAGCACTCGGCCCCTGTAGGAAAGCACTCAGCGTAGTCCTGTCCAGTTGCCTGCTCGGGACGGCAAAAAAAAACCCGACCCAAGTCCGAAAGAACTACATCCGACCCGGCCCGAGTCCTTCCATTTTTTTTTTCCGCACCCAACCCGACTATCAGTTCACTAACCTTCCATTTTTCCCTTTGTTGCTGATCTGCACAAGCTTCAATTAACTAAAAAAAAACACCTTTTTCTAGTCAAACAATTACATAACAGTGGAGCCACTTACCTGAGATAGAGCATGCCTGACCCAACCTGACCCTGAATGCCAGACCCAGAAGTGCAACCCAGTCTGATCGGAACCAGACCCGTGTCAGGGCCCAGCGGGTTTGGGTCAGGTAGCAGGCCTTTACTGTCCAGCACCCTAGTAGAGTGTTAATGCAAAAGGTGTTAACTCCTCCGGCAGCAATCAGTTCCCTCAACCTTTCCACCGATGCTTGGCCGCGCTGGGGACCAGAGCGATCCGCCACCTCGAGGGTACAGTTAAAATCCCCCCCCCCCCCCCCCGAGGATGATGCACTCGCCGCTATCGATGGAGCTCGAGCGTGGACACTTCTTGAAAGAAGCGCGCTTACAACGTGCCGGGCCTGGGCGCTTACACATGCACAATGTGGAGCAGTACACTACCCAGGCGAACGGCGAGGTGGAGCAAGCAGCCCGGCACGAGTTCCTTGACCCCCAAGATCTCCAGCTGAAAAGTTGGGGCCAACAAAATAGCCACCCCACTAGAAATAGGGCTGAGGTAACTCATGTAGACCCCACCCTGCCACACCAGGAGCCAGGTGGCTTCATCTCCCAGAACGGTGTGGTTTCCTGCAGAAAGCTCACTGCATATCTCCCTTTCCTGAGGACTGAGATTGTGAAATCGGCGGTGAAACCCCCTGCTGCCAGTGATGTTGAGGCTGGCTATGGTTATCTTCAAGTCAAAGGTACTTAAAAACCGTCACCAACTCCTCACTGTGAGGAGGGAGCGGACATGCACCTGGCCTTCCACTTCTCCAGTAACTCATTGAGGAGCGTGTTAAACAGACGCCTCTCAACCAGTTTCACGCCCGCGCGCTTGCCTGCTTTCTTGAGGGCGGCACGGACGGATCGGATGATCAGTGCCAGATTCAGCCGAGGGCCAGCTAAACTTTATTGCGGCAACCCCTGAATGCCGCGAGGAAATCCCGGAGTTCCGCTGTGGGGATGAAAGCCGAAGCGGTGGGAGGCATGAGGGACTCCACCACCTCACTGGCGATGGAATCAAGATCGCCCTTTGTGTCCCAGACCAACTCCCCATCCGCCTCCGGGTCGTCACTGCTCGCGGCCGACACTCCCACCACACACTGTGGGGCGGATGACCCAGCCACGCCAGCGGGTCCCGTCTCCGTCACAATCCCACCCCCCGGGCTCGATGGCAGAGGAGTCCTCTCTGGGTTCTCCTGTGGAACTGGAGCCGATGGGCGCTAGCAGTTCAGGACCCCCCCTCCACCACCGGCCAATGAGCGGCCCGGGGAGATGGAAGTTCCCGACTCCGGAAATCCAGCCGTAGCAGAGACCGGAGGCGCAGAGAGGAGGCCATCTCCTGCGCTACCAGGGCCCACAGACCCAGCAAATGGGGCAGCATTTTCAATTATAACCGGGTTGGCTATCTCCTGGTTGGGGGTGGAGTTTAGCTGGGAGGGCTGAGCCTTTGGGGCCTTGCCCTCCCCTCCACTCAGGGCTCCCAACCCAGTGGCAGAATGGGAGGCATCCCCAGGCTCCCCCACCTGAAGCAGGGCTCCACTTGCTCCTTCAGGAGGGGCTGCATATACAGGGGCCTCCCCTTCCCCTCCATCCTGAGGGCTAGGGAGCTCCTGCCCAGGCTTTGCAGCCTTGATGGTGGTGGTGGCAGGTGGATCCTGGGGACCTGAACCAGGAGACAGCTCCCCTCCAAAAGATGTGCCCTGCACCTCAGGGCTCTGTGTTCCCTCGATGGAGGGGTCCCTTCTCTTTTTCCCACTGGGGTGCGGAGGCTCAGAGACCTCCAAGTCATTAGAGGCCTCCACCCCCTCCCTTTGCCTGGTGACTCTGGACCTGAGCCCATCCCTGCGGCAGGTGGATTCCCCGAGAGCGGGCCTTGGGCTGAATTCAGGCTCGGGTTGTGCCATGAGGTCCAGGCGACACACTTCTCGGCTTTTAATTTTCCTCCGCGCCTTCCTTCCACTCGGACGGGCACCCCCTCCCCACCGGAGGCCTTAGAAACTACAGCCTCCGGCACCGACTGAGCGGTGTCTTTAGGTGGTGTAGGGGGAGTGGGGGAAAAGGTGCAGCGGTGCCACCCTGGGCCACTGAGGTGGAATTGGCAGCCGTGCGGTTGGGGTAGTTCTTATGAACGTGCCCCACCCACTTGCTGACATGGCACTGCGCCCTGTCCAACGTCCAGAAGACACGGTAGGCCGTCCCCGGAACTGAACAGCAAAATGGCCTTCTGTGCTCTTCTCCCGCACCAGTTTCACGAGTAGCTGGCGGCGGAAGGATTGACATGTTGGAGGCTGTTTTCCCAAAGTTCGAAGTGGATTGGGATGAGCCCCGACCTCACCTCCCCCAGAAGGTGGGGAAGGAGTTGCTCATCAGGGAAAAAAGAGCAGGGTGTTGAATAGAATCACACACTGTGCGGTGTCCTCCAGCAGGTCCATTGTCATGAAGGTCCCGCCCACAGTGAGCCCCCTGCTGAGGGCTAGGGCCACCACCCGCTCAGTCTTCAGGAAAAACACTGCCTTCCAGTGCACCTTTGAGACTGCAACAATGGCCTAGGGGCCAAAAATGCAAGCCTCAATAGTCATAGTTGGGTGGGTGTAACTCTTCACTCTATCCATGCTTTGATGTCAAGATTTTAAATGGTGATGGGGATACAGGGGCAGCTGCAGC
Source organism: Heterodontus francisci (assembly GCF_036365525.1). Taxonomy (NCBI): domain Eukaryota; kingdom Metazoa; phylum Chordata; class Chondrichthyes; order Heterodontiformes; family Heterodontidae; genus Heterodontus; species Heterodontus francisci. The sequence continues at coordinate 32,834,346 of NC_090411.1, read as the reverse complement.
AGCATACGAAGGCCCCACCACCGGAGAGGACTGTGAAGCCATGCGGTTGAAAAGTCACATCCACCGTTGAATAAGATAGAGTTTGAGAGAAAAAAAAAAGTTGTCCCTCAAATACTTTGCTGGGGGGGGGGGGGGGGGGGGGGGGGGGGGTCATCACAGGGAAGAGAGGTTGATGGAGAGGAAGGCCTGTTTTTTTTTTGTAGAGGGAGCTTTACTCCATCTAACCCTGGTTTTTTTTTGTGCTGCACCTGTTCTGGGAGTGTTTGATGGGGACAGTGTAGAGAGAGCTTTACTCTGTATCTAACCCCGTTTTCTTTTTCTTTTTCCAATCCCAGTGCTGTACCTGTCCTGGGAGTGCTTGATGGGGACAGTGTAGAGGGAGCTTTACTCTGTATCTAACCCCGTTTTTTTTTGATGGGGACAGTGTAGAGGGAGCTTTACTCTGTATCTAACCCCCGTTTTTTTTTAAGGTGGCCTTTATACCCCAGGCCCCTTATATATTTTCATGTTGAGGGGGCCTTTATTCCTCAGGCCCCCTTTATATTTACATTTTTTTTAAAAATAACTTTATTTAAAACCAGATAAATCAACAAAAACTCAAATTAAAATGCCATTTTCGGCGTCAATGATGCACTCCAGTCCCTGCGGTGCCCACCGGTCGCGGAAGGCCTCAAGCGTACCGGCGGACACCGCATGTTCCTTCTCCAGGGACACCCGGGCGCGAACGTAACCGCGGAAGAGGGGCAGGCAAACAGGGAGGACGGAACCCCCGACTGCCCGCAACCTGGACCTGTGAATTGCCACCTTGGCCAGGCCCAGGAGCAGACCGACGAGGAGATCCTCCTCCCGGCCCAAGCCCCTCCGCACTGGGTGCCCAAAGATCAGGAGCGTGGGACTGAAGTGCAGCCAGAATTTGAGGAGCAGCCCCTTCAGATACTCAAAGAGGGGCTGCAACCTCGCACACTCCGTATAAACATGGAACACGGACTCGTCCAACCTGCAGAAAGTACAGGCGGCCTGGGAGTCCGTGAACCTACTTAAAAGTCTATTGCACGGGACTGCTCTGTGCAGCACCCTCCACCCCAGGTCCCTGATGTAAAGGGGGAAGACTCCCGCGTAGAGAGACCTCCATCGGGGTTTCCCCTCGCCGCCAGATGGCAACGCGGACCGCCAGGGCGTGTCCGACCGGCTGACGAGGGCGAGGAAGTGGAGAGTGTGCAAGAGCAGCCCGTACAGGAAACCCCTCCGCGCCGATTGGAATGGCACGGAGGGCATTTCCGAGAGGCGGCTCGGGTTGTGCGGGACCAGCTCCCGAGGAGGGTTTCGGGTCCTGGGTCCGATGAGCAGTTCCGGCCGAGCGGGGGTCAGCTCGGCCGGGAGCGCCCTGCACTCCCGAGCCCCCTTGCCACCCGCAGTGAGGGGCGTCCCGGGGGTTTCAGCTACTCCTCCGCCCGCCGGACCGTCCCCGGAGTCGGCTGCCCGGACAGCCGAGGCGCTCTCCTCCGCCGGCGGGGGAGCGCCCTGACTGGAGGCGACCATGTTCCAGACTCGGAATAGATCCCGGTAAAAGACAGGCAACTCCCTCAGAGAGGCGCGGCTAACGGACTCCACCGGGAGCCGCGTGTCGTCTTGAAGGCAGTGACACTGGCGGAAAAAATACGTCGCCAGCGCACACCATCTGGGAGGACGCTCGACGTACAGGTATCTCTGCAGGGTCCGAAGGCGGAGAGTCGCAGCCTGGGTGCGGACGCACACCAGCGACTGACCGCCCTCCTCGATCGGGAGACTCAGGACTGCGGCAGAGACCCAGTGTTTCCTCTTGCCCCAGAAGAAATCGACGAGTTTCTTCTGGATCTTGGTGGCAAATACAGGGGGCGGGGCCAAAGTGACCAACCGGTACCACAACATGGAGGCCACCAGTTGGTTTATGACCAACGCTCGGCCCCTGTAGGAAAGCACTCGGAGCAGTCCTGTCCAGCGCCCCAGCCGAGCGGTGACTTTCGCCTCCAACTCCTGCCAGTTTGCCGGCCAGGCTTCCTCAGCGGGGCTAAGGTGGACTCCCAGATAGAGGAGGTGTGTGGTGCTCCACGCAAAGGGTGTCATCTCCTCCGGCAGGGAGTCCACCCGCCACTGACCAACCAGGAGTCCGGAACATTTCTCCCAATTGATCCTCGCGGAGGACGTGGCAGAAAAGGTCTGCTGGCAGTTGCGCATCCTCCGCAAGTCAACGGGATCTGTGATTGCGAGGAGCACGTCGTCGGCGTAAGCCGAGAGGATGACCCGCATGGCCGGCTCGCGCAGAGCCAATCCCGTCAACCTCCTGCGAAGCAGGCACAGGAAGGGCTCCACGCAGATGGTATACAATTGGACGGGCATGGGGCATCCCTGACGCACTCCTCTCCCAAAGCGAAGGGGCGCCGTCAAGGACCCGTTAACTTTGACTAGACACTCTGCGGCGGCGTATAAAAGTCAGACCCGGGCCACGAAATGCGGCCCGAGTCCGAAAGCGCGCAGAGTCCCGAAAAGGTAATCGTGATCCACCCTGCCGAACGCCTTCTCCTGATCGAGGGAGAGAAAGGCGACTGACTGACCAGTCCTCTGGGAAAGATGGATCAGGTCCCGGACCAGGTGGATGTTGTCCTGGATGGACCGGCCCGGGACCATGTAGGACTGGTCAGGGTGGATCATGTGGGCCAGCACGGAGCCCAGGCGGGTAGACATAGCCCGGGCAAAGATCTTATAATCCGTGCTGAGGAGGGAGACCGGACGCCAGTTTTTAAGCAGGCGGAGATCGCCCCTCTTCGGCAGCAGGACGATGACCGCCCTGCGCCACGAGAGGGGCATCTCCCCGGTCGCCAGGCTTTCCTCCATGACCCGCGCGTAATCGTCCCCCAGGACGTCCCAGAACGCCCTGAGGAACTCCACGGTCAACCCATCCAGCCCTGGGGATTTGCCCCTTGAGAGCTGGTGGAGGGCGCCAGTCAGCTCCGCCAACGTGAGCGGAGCCTCCAATCCTTCGGCGCCCTCCGGGCTGACCTGTGGCAGGTCCTCCCACAAAACTCTGCGCGCATCCTCGCTGGACGGATCCGGAGAGAACAACGCACTGTAATAAGTACGGACCAGGAGGCCCAATCCCTCCGGATCCGTGATGGAGGATCCGTCGTCGGCCAGCAGCTCGACGAGCTGCTTACGGACCCCCCGCCATTTTTCCAGCGAGTAGAAGGGTGAGGCGCGGTCCAAATCTTCCAGGATCTGGATCCGCGACCTCACGTACGCGCCTCGGGACCCTATGAGCTGCAGGTCCCTCAGCGCGCCCTTCTTCTCTTTGTCCGCCTGCCACAGGGCCGGGTCCACGACGGCATGACCGAGGCGGGACTCCAAGTCGAGCACCTCCCTCTCAAGGCGCCCGATCTCGGCTTCCCGCCTCTTGGTCGACCCCTTCGCGTACTCCTGACAGAAGACGCGGATGTGAGTCTTGCCCACATCCCACCATAGCCTCAAGGAGGGGAAGCCCCCCTGCTTCCTTCTCCAGTCGGCCCAGAATCGACAGAACGAGTCCCGAAATCACTCGTCCTCCAGCAGCCGGTTGTTAAAGTGCCAGTACGCGGACCCCGCCCGCGTGCGGAGCGGAGTGAACTCCGCCCACACCAGGCGGTGGTCCGAGCACGGCACCAGCCGCATGGAGGCCGCCGAGACGCGGGAGACGTACGCCTGCGAAATGTAGAGGCGGTCGATTCGCAACCCCCCTCCTCCAGACCTCCACGTGAAGGCGCTGGAGTCGGGATGGAGATTCCGCCAGACGTCCACCAAGTTAAGGGAGCTGATCAGTCCCCTCAACTTCTCCACCGACGCTTGGCCGCGCTGGGGACCGGAGCGATCCCCCATCTCGAGGGTGCAGTTAAAACCCCCCCCGAGGATGATGCACTCGCCGCTATCGATGGAGCTCAAGAGAGCGGACACTTCTTCAAAGAAGCGCGCTTGCAACGCGCCGGGCCTGGGCGCGTACACGTTCACAAAGTGGAGCGGCACGCTACCCAGGCGAACGGCGAGGTGGAGCAAGCGGCCCGGCACTAGCTCCTTGACCCCCAAGATCTCCGGCTGAAATGTCGGGGCCAACAAGATAGCCACCCCACTAGAAATAGGGGTGAGGTGACTCATGTAGACCCCACCCTGCCACTCCAGGAGCCAGGTGGCTTTGTCTCCTGGAACAGTATGGGTTTCCTGCAGAAAGCTCACCGCGTATCTCCCTTCCCTAAGGACTGAGAGATTGTGAAATCTGCGGTGAGACCCCCTGCTGCCGTTGATGTTGAGGCTGGCTATGGTTATCTTCATGTCAAAGGTACTTAAAACCCGTCACCAACAGCTCACTGTGAGGAGGGAGTGGAAGTGCACCTGGCCTTCCACTCCCCCAGCAACCCATTGAGGAACACATTAAAACGGCGCCTCTCAACCAGTTTCACGCCCGCGCGCTTGCCTGTTATCTTCAGGGCGGCACGGACGGACTGGATGATCAGCGCCAGATTCGACCAGCGGTCGAGGGCCAGCTGAACTTTATTGCGGCAGCCCCTGCAAACCGTGAGGAAATCCCGGAGTTCCGCCGTGGGGATGAGAGGAGATTCGGTGGGAGGCACGAGGGACTCCACCACCTCACTGGCGATGGAATCAAGATCATCCTCCGTGCCCCCCACCGAATCCCCATCCTCCTCCGGGTCGTCACCGCCAGTGGCCGACACGCCCACTGCACACTGTGGGGCAGACGTCCCGGCCGCGCCAGCTGGTCCCGCCTCCATCACGATCCCACCCCCAGGATCGATGGCGGAGGAGTCCTCTCTGGGTTCTATTGTGAAACTGGAGCCTGTAGGCACCAGCGGATCAGGACCCCCCTCCACCTCTGTCCCCAGGCCAATGAGTGGTCCAGGGGAGACAGAAGTTCCCGACTCCGGAAAACCAGCCGGAGCCGAGACTGGAGGCGGAGAGAGGAGGCCATCTCCCGCTCCGCCAGCACCCACAGGCCCAGCAGATGGGGCAGCATTCTCGGTTATAACTGGGTCGGGTGTCTCTAGGTTGGTGGTGGACTCTGGCTGGGAGGGCCGACCCTCTGGGGCCTCGCCCTCCCCTTCACTCAGGGCACCCGACCCAGTAGCAGTGGCAGAATGGGCGGAGTCCCCAGGCTCCCCCACCACAAGCAGGGCCCCACTTACTCCTTCAGGAGGGGCCTCATGTACCGGGGCCTTCCCCTCCCCTCCATCCTGAGGAATAGGGAGCTCCTGCCCGGACTTTATAGCCTTGGTGGTAGCGGTAGGGGAAACCTGGGGACCCGAGACAGGAGACAGCTCCCCTCCAACAGATGGGCCCTGCGCCTCAGGGCCCCTCATTACCTCTGTGGAGGGGTGCCTTCTCCTCTTTTTCCCACCAGGGCGCAGAGGCTCAGAGACCTCCATATCATCAGAGGCCTCCACCTCCACACTCTCCTTTTTTTTATTCACCCTGGGCCTGAGCCCAGCCCTGGGGCAAGTTGACTTCCCGAGATCGGGCTTTGTGCTGAACTCAGACTCGGGTAGTGTCACGGTGTCCAGGGGACGCGCCTCTCGATGTTTATTTCTCCTCCGCGCCTTCCTTCCACTTGGACGGTCACCCCCTTCCCTGCCGGAGGCCGTGAAAACCACAGCCTCCGGTACCGACTGAATGGTATCTGGTGGAGGTGTAGGGGGGTTGGGAGGAGGTGCAGCGTCGCCACCCTGGGCCGCCGAGTTGGAGTTGGCAGCCGGGAGGTTGGGGCAGTTCTTACGAACATGCCTTTCCCTTACAGTGGAGCCCACCAGGGATGAAGGGTGGGACATTGGATAAAATGAGCCTTTGCGCAGTGGCCTCCAGGGGGTCCACTGGCAGAAAGGTCCCGCCCACCGTGAGCCCCTTGCTCAGAGCCAGGGACACCGCCCGCTCGGTCTTCAGGAATAACACTGCCTTCCCGTACATTTTAGAGGCTGCAACAATGGCCGAAGGGCCGACAACCTCGGCCATTGCTTTCACGCATGCCTCTATCGTCATATTCGGGTGGACGTAACTCTTGACCCCATGCTTCGATGTTAATAAAGCAAACGGTGACGGGGCAACAGGTGCAGCCGCAGCAGCATATGTACAGGAGGGCCCCGCCACCGGCGAAGGAGGGCTTGCCATGGGCTCTAAGAGCCACGTCCACCCCCAAGAAACAAAACAAATTTACACAATTTAAAATAAAGCAAACTTTAAACAAGGTGGAGTGGGAGTAGAGGAGGATGGGGTAGGATGGTAAAGGAAAAGGGGAGGATAGGTGACTGAGGCGACTGAGTGGAGGAAGGGAGAGAAAGGCTGAAAAGGATGTTTGATCCAACTGCCAGTTGGAGCACCTTTATAACAATCAGTCCAAAACTGTTTGTTGTCTTCCAGTTGGGGGAGGCTTCTTCGCCCGGGACGGCTGGAGCCGCCCGGTACTCTCCTCTTCTGATTTTAACAAGACAGTCTTCACCCGGGCAACTCCAACTGTCCCGAGCAGGCAGTTGGGGTGGGGAGGGAGCTCCCTGTGTGCAAACACCAATACAAATACAGAGGCCCCTACTGGATTTGGCTGCCCCACCCCTGAGTCTTCAGGCCTCTTCTCCCTCCCCCAAACAGTTTAAACTTAAGAGTCTTTCAGGTGCCCTGACACCCACCTCTCCAGAAAAATTGCAGCCTTCCTTGATGGTTTCCCTCCACTCTGTATTCACCTTTCTCCAGTCTCTCTCCCCAGTTGCTGCAGTCTCCACTCTCCACTCTGTATTCACCTTTCTCCAGTCTCTCTCTCCAGTTGCTGCAGTTTCCAGTCTCCACTCTCCTCTCTCCACTCTGCAGTTGCTGCAGCACAGGTGCAGCTGTTCCCCCTGATTGCTGGCAGGAAATGCTCCAAATTGCCCAGCCAATCCCAGTGCTGTACCTGTCCTGGGAGTGTTTGATGGGGACAGTGTAGAGAGAGCTTTACTCTGTATCTAACCCCGTGCTGTACCTGTCCTGGGAGTGTTTGATGAGACAGTGTAGAGGGAGCTTTATGTCTGTTATAACTGATTAGAAAATCACAGGCTTGTGATTTTCTGACATCACTCCCAGAATGCACAAAGTAAGCCTTTTGGGGAAATCCACCTGTGGATGGTTTGATGCTTTGTTCAGTGGGAATCCAATAACGAAAGGATATATTCAAGAGTTACAATACCAGTTCATACTGCACCAGGGTCAGTAAGACATTACCAATTCGTGAACTGCAGGCTCAAAGCTGGTTATAAACTCTGGATTCTGCAACCCAGTCCTGCCATATACTGCTCACTTATTGGAACTGATGGACTGTGTATTGTTTATCATAGGAGTGACCTCTCATGAGACATTAGGGAGGGGACCATGGAAACAAAGCAATAAAAATCAAAACTTAAGTGGCCATTCAGTTGAGAATTTTATTGTGGCGCAGTCAAGAAATACACAGACACACACAAGTCTTAACATACAGGGGTATGGAACAGAAAGTATTCCTGCCACTTTAACACTTTGTAAAACGTTCTCCATCTGTGCTTGTTCAAGGTTCCGCTGGCATTAGTTGCCCCTCTGCCATCTCATATGATCCGCAACACAGTGCTATGTGGATAGTCAGCCACAGCAGCCATCACTGCACACCTTGCTGGCTGGGATCAGCCTGACTTGGCACTGACTGGCAGTCGAAGGGTTGGGGTGGGGTGGGGGACGGAGCGGGCAGTCTACTTGTGTGTACAGCCACCACCATGGCACTATGCTTTTAACCGCTGTGCCGTTCAGGTGGGTTTTGTAAATGCAGCGGGGATTCTGCAGTCAGTCAGTGGATAAAATGGCAGATAGCGCTTAACAAAATATATATGTCACTTTTGCTTTCCTTCCAAAATTGAAGCACTCCCACAGTATCAACACCTTCACGTCAGGTTCCAATTCCTCATCCGTGGTCAATGAACAGGAGCTACCATGTGCCAAGGTGGCAATGGTCAAGGGAACCCCTTCCCTTACCCCTTCTCTTTCCTTTGCTGATCCAGACCATTTCACAAGTCAAAGCTCACCCAATGGGATAAAGTAGTATCACTTATGGAGCTCTTGGTCTTTTTCTAGCTGTTCCAAAATGCGTCACTGCACAATGACTTGTGCTGAAGCACAGTCACTTTTACACAAGTAACCCCGGCAGCTGTTTCCATAACCGATGTTTCCCCACAAACAGAGGTTGGCAGTGAGTTTCTCTTTTCCATTCCTAGGAACTGGGAGGGTCAACTATCTGGGCAACCTCCCTCCTCATCACTCCCAAGGACAGACATTGGGATGTTTCGTCCGTTTGGATGATATCTCCTAGGGCAAGGTGCCAGCTGCTTCACTACGATCACAGAGAGTCTGGAGCTCAAGCTCGTGCCAGTCAGAAAGGAACTTCTTTCAGCAGCTGGTTGAGTGTTTTGGTTCCGATACTCCGTAGGGCAAAGGTTGGAGCATCTGGTGTAAAGGTCAAGAACAGTTGGTGCTGCTGGGTCTGGATGGCATAGCACTTGTGGTCATCAGCAGCAATGTAGCACTCCGCTGGGGAATGGGTGAAGCCGGTGTGAAATTCCTCATGGAGAGATGCTGAGAGGAGAAGAATGGACAATAAAAGAGTCTGAATTGAGTAGAGAAGCAGAGGGCTCGGAGCTCAGCTATACAAATCACTGTAAGTAGTGACAAGGATTAATAAGGCTATTAAAAATGCATACTAAACACTGGGGTTCATTTCTAGAAGGACAGAATTAAAAAGCAGCGAAGTTATGTCAAACTTGTATCAAACCTTGGTTAGACCACACCTAGAGTATTGAACAGTTCTGGACTCCATTTTATAATAAAGAATACTGAGGCATGGTGAGGATGCAAAAAGGATTCACTAGGATGATACCAGAACAGAGAGAGTATATCTATCAGGAAAGATTGTACAGGCCAGGTTTCTTTTCTCCAGAAAAGAGAAGACTGAAGGGTAGCCTGATAGAAGTCTTTAAGATAATGAAAGGGTTTGATAGGGTAGATGTTAAGAAAATGTATTCACTTGTCCAGAACTAGGTCATAAATATAAAAGTCTCTAATAAATCCAATAGGAAATACAGGAGAAACTTCTTTAATCAGTGAGAATGTAGAGTTTGCGACCACAAGGAGTAGTTGAGGCGAATAGCACAGATGCATTTAAGGGAGAAAGGAGAAGAAGGATATGTTGATGGGGTGGGAGGAGGCCCATGTGGAGCATAAACACCAGCCTGTTTCTCTGCTGTATACTCCATGTAACACAGATAATGCCACAACGTTTACTTGTACAAATGTCTTTAACATAGCAAAACTTCCCGAGGCGTTTCACCGAGGGAAGAGGACGGGGTGGGGGGGGGGGGGGGGAATTGGACATTGTTTCTCAAAAGGCAAACACAGGCAAAGGTGGATGTATAAAAACTAGAGCACCAGAAAATAAAATCATTCTGGCCCATCTGACCAGTCCCTGGCAGCAGTCAGAGCATGTAAATGCCGTGTATATTTATCACTCTGTCTGTAAGCATTTCACACCGAGTGGGGGTTGAAGGAAACTATTTCCTTGATTATTAACATTTTGATTTAAAAAAATCAAAGGTCTACAGGGTTTGATTCCCTGTCTATGCTGTTAAGATGTAAAGAGTCCAATTCTTGATCAGAAATAGGAGGAGTAGGCCATTTGGCCCCTCAAGCCTGCCCTGGTATTCAATAGAAGGGAGGAAGTATTAGATGTTTTAGAGGGCTTAAAAGTGGATAAATCCCCAGGCCCAGATAGGATGTATCCCAGGCTGTCGTGTGAGGCAAGGGAGGTGATAGCAGGGGCTCTGACACAAATTTTCGAATCCTCTCTGGCCAAGGGAGAGGTGCCAGAGGACTGGAGGACAGCGAATGTGGTACCATTATTCAAGAAGGGTAGCGGGGATAGACCAGGTAATTACAGGCCAGTGAGTCTAACATCAGTAGTTGGGAAACTATTGGAAAAAATTCTGAGGGACAGGATTAATCTCCACTTGGAGAGGCAGGGAATAATCAGGGATAGTCAGCACGGCTTTGTCAGGGGGAGATCGTGTCTAACTAACTTGATTGAATTTTTCGAGAAGGTGACTAGATGTGTAGATGAGGGTAAAACAGTTGATGTAGTCTACATGGACTTCAGTGAGGCTTTTGATAAGGTCCCACACGGGAGATTGGTCAAGAAGGTAAGAGCCCATGGGATCCAGGGCAATTTGGCAAATTGGATCAAAGATTGGCTTGGTGGCAGGAAACAGAGGGTAATGGTCGAGGTTTGTTTTTGCGAGTGTAAGCCTGTGACCAGTGGCGTACCACAGGGATCGGTGCTGGGACCTTTGCTGTTTTTAGTGTACATTAATGATTTAGATGTGAATATAGGAGGTATGATAAGTAAGTTCGCAGGTGACACGAAATTGGTGGTGTTGTAAATAGTGAGGAGGAAAGCCTTAGATTACAGGACAATATAGATGGGCTGGTAAGATGGGTGGAGCAGTGGCAAACGGAATTTAATCCTGAGAAGTGTGAGGTGATGCATTTTGGGAGGACTAACAAGGCAAGGGAATATACAATGGATGGCAGGACCCTAGGAAGTACAGAAGGTCAGAGGGACCTTGGTGTACTTGTCCATAGATCACTGAAGGCAGCAGCACAGGTAGATAAGGTGGTTAGGAAGGCATATGGAATACTTGCCTTTGTTAGCTGAGGTATAGAATATAAGAGCAGGAGCTTATGATGGAGCTATATAAAACGCTAGTTAGGCCACAGCTGGAGTACTGTGAACAGTTCTGGGCACCACATTATAGGAAGGATGTGATTGCAGTGGAGAGGTTGCAGAAGAGATTCACCAGGATGTTGCCTGGGCTGGAGCATTTCAGCTATGAAGAGAGACTGAAAAGGCTAGGGTTGTTTTCCTTAGAGCAGAGAAGGCTGAGGGGGGACCTGATTGAGGTATACAAAATTATGAGGGGCATTGATAGGTTAGATAGGAAGGAACTTTTTCCCTTAGCGGAGGGGTCAATAACCAAGGGGCATAGATTTAAGGTAAGGGGCAGGAGGTTTAGAGAGAATCTGAGGAAAACTTTTTTCACCCAGAGGGTGGTTGGAATCTGGAATACACTGCCTGAAGAGGTGGTAGAGGCAGGAACTCTCACAACATTTAAGAACTATTTAGATGAGCACGTGAAACACCATAGCATACAAGGCTACAGGCCAAGTGCTGGAAAATGGGACTAGAATAGTTAGTTGCTTGATGGCCGGCACAGACACGATGGGTCGAAGGGCCTGTTTCTGTGCTGTATGACTCTATGACTTTGTGATTTATGTGCAAGGACACCCAGATCCCTCTATCCTGCAGCATTCTGCAGTCTTTCTGCATTTAAAAAATATTCAGCTTTTCTAATCTTTCTGCCAAAGTGAACAACCTCACATTTTCCCACATTATACTCCATCTGCCAAATTTTTGCCCACTCACTTTATCCATATCCCTTTGCTGACACTTGGTATCCTCCTCACAACTTGCTTTCCTAACTATCTTTGCATCGTCAGCAAAGATGGCTACAATGCACTCAGTCCCTTCATCCAAGTCAATAATATAGATTGTTTATATTTGAGGTCCCAGCATTGATTCCTGTGGCACTCCACTAGTTACAGTTTGCCAGCCTGACGATGACCCATTTATTGCGTCTCTCTGTTTCCTGTTGGTTAGCCAATCCTCTATTCACGATCGGAGGGGGAGAGAAGCAGGGGTGGAGCCGAAAAGCACTGATACTGTCAGGATAGAACCTGTATCCCCCGCTGGGCTCCATGCTTTCCGTTGGGGGGAGGGGGGGGAGTGGCAGGAAAGAAAGAGTTAATCTTGTGAATGGTAATGCGGTTTAATCATTTTCACTTACCAGGCTTGTCTTCACTTGAATCTGCTGGAAAATATGCAGAGACAGCTAGGGTGTAAAACTGTCGCAGAATTGATCTGCGTCTCTCGGGAGGAAGTGCTGCTCCTGAAACAGTTTCATTAACATAAAGATCACAATTAACACCTTACCTAACAGACTGTGAGAAAAAGAGCCACATCGTGCTTGCCATCCATCCTGGTTCGGGAGTGGGGGCGGTTTTGGAAAGAATACGAGGAAAGGCAAACAGTCAGCCAGACACAAAATGCAGCTGAGTTGTGGGCATCTGAGAATGAATGGAGAACATACAGCTTTCCAGCACCGAAAGGAATCTCAGAAGTGATCGAATTGTTTTTGTGTGGGGCACTGGCAAGGCGGGCATTTATTACCCATCACTAATCACCCTTGAGTAGGTGGTGCTGAGCCACCTGCTTGCATCGCTGTAGGCTGTGTGATGAAGGTGCTCCCACAGGGTGTCAGGTAGGGTGTTCCAGGATTTTGACCCAGTGACGATGTGTGTGACTTGTAGGTGTGCTTGGAGGTGGTGATGTTCCCATGCACCTGCTGCCTTTGTCCTTCTCGGTGGTGGAGGCTGAATGTTGGGGACAGGGACTGACATGGAGACGGGGACAAGCCACTCTTTCTCTACTTACTACTGGGTAACATGAAAGCCAAGTCTTGGACACCATCAGATGTGGTGGGTTCACCTTCTTTACAATGATAATGCAGCATCAGCAGAGAAGTGCCACATGCAGCTACTAACAGGAGATTACTAATGTGACAGGAACGTGACTTGACTGTGTGCTTACCTTGACTGGTTTCAACCCCATGAGGCTGCAGGGTGAACAAATTCTTGTTCTGTTCTCTGTTTATTAACAGGAGACTGGAAAAATACAAGACATGAGAAAGTAAAATCAGCCAACGAGAAACAGCTGATTGGGGATAAATGTTAATGAGTTTGCCAAGAACTGCTGGTTATTGCTTAGATTAGTATTTCTGTAAATAATCAGCAAACCTCAATCCCCAACTCCATTTAATCACGCATTCAGCAAATAAAAAACACAATATCTACTGCCTCCAGAGAGGTGCACAAGACTCAAACATGAGCTAATTAGCAATGTTTAATATCTGGATCAAGATTCAGTTACTCAACTTGGATCAAGATGTTGGGAGTGAATCCTATTCCCACTGGATAGAATTCCAATGGATTTAGCCCTTTATGAAATCCATTGGACCAAATTCTTTCTCATTCATTCCAACTGGGCAGAATCCCCCCTGTCACTCCCCCACCTCAGCACGTATAAAATCCAAGAAAGAAAATGAAGTACTTTTGAAGTTCAGTCACCATTGTAATGCAGGAAACCTGGTAGCCAATTTGTACAGAGCAAGCTCCCACAAACAACAATATGATAATGACCAGATAATCATTTTTTGTGAGGATTGAGGGATAAATATTGTCCAGGACACCAGGGGTAGTTGGGGAACTCTGCAGCTCTTCTGCAAATAATGTCATGGGATCTTTTGCATCCATCTGAGAAGGCAGATGGGGCCTCTGTTTACCGTCTCATCTGAAAGATGGCACCTCCGACAATGCAGCACTTCCTCGGTACTGCAGCAAAGTCAGCCTGTATTTTTGTGCTCCAGTCTCTGCAGTGGGACTTGAGCTCACAACTTTCTGAATCAAACGAGAGTACTACCCACTGAGCCACGGCTGACACTGAACCTCTCTCTCCATCACCCTTCCCCCTGTATAAAATCTTCAAAGGATAGAACCTGTATTAGATTTATGACACAGATACAGCACCTTCCTCAGTTATCTGATTTTTAAAGGCATTCGCTGTAGTCAAACTATTGTCAAATAACATCGGCAGATATCTCAGGGATTTAATCATTTCTGTGGAAAATACACATGCTGATACAGCATTTAGTGTAATAATGAATTGTTTGAATGGCGTACCATACAATGCACAAACAGGCTACTTTTATCCTGGTTTGGAGGCAATCTAATCCAAGTCTTTGGAAACTTATTGAAAATTCTTGAAGGGGCAAGGCTGGTGTACAGGAAAAAAGAATAGGGGGAAAAAATGGTAAGGCAGCAATGCCAAAAATGGATTCTTTAGATTGTAGGCAGAGGTCAAGATTAGTGGAGGAAGGAGTTCCAGAGTTCTCAGATCCTGGGGGAGAAAATGTGTTTCAGAAGGCGTAACAAGTTTGAATTTCAACATAGTGAGTAGTGAGGATTCAGCAGCAAGAAGAGAATGTGAGGTGCAACTTTTGGAACTTAAGAGGAACAGAGAGGAAAATACAAAGTACTGATCACTGTAATATCAACAGACTTGAGAGGGAGGGAGGGAGTGCGAGCGAGGAGGGCGAGAGTGTGTGAGGAGGGAGAGATCAGTCAAGATCCTTTCTGATGAGGTGCTTTTTCTTGTCCCCTTCCCCACCTATGGAACAGTCTTCAAGACTTGGAGAGGTTCCGGCTTTGCAAAGTTATGAGGTGTTGATGGAAGAAGTGTTTGGGGCAAATGAAGGAGCCCAAGCTGTAATGGAGGTGAAGTGGAAATTCCACTCGAGATCAGAAGAGACGGGAATGTCATATCAGTGACGGACTAGGACTGAGTGGATTGTACTTGGACTGGAGGATGAGGATTGCGGGCATTAAAGCTAAGAAATGGTCACTTTGAACTGAGCTTGAAGAGATTTAATCAGGGAATCTATGACAGGCTGATGTGTCTGTGTCTGTGGCTTGCACACGGCCTGTGA